>NC_028355.1:21690764-21696657 GCF_000741045.1 Vigna radiata var. radiata | reverse complement strand
TACACTAATTCTCACAAACTTTACCCTCAAATCCACTCTCAATTACCCACAAATCTACTCAAAAAAACAACAAAAAAATTACCCTCAAATCCACTCAAATCATCTCCCCCAAATCATCTCCCCCAAATCTCTTGAAAAGAACAGAGGCTTAGGGAAAGCTCTTTAATTATGTGATATTTTTTATATATAAAGAAAAGTTCTTCTTGTAGATTAGTTTTATTCTTAATTATTCATTTTTATTATGATAAAAAAGGGAGATATATTTATGCTGATAACTTGCATCTTGGAGGGAGAGAATATGATTATGGAGGGAGAGAATATGATTATGTTGATATTTTGTTCTACTTTATTTTAAAAAGTAGGAAAAACGTTATTTATCTTTTCTTTGGATTTACTATTCATTTTTCTTGAGTTATTGAAAAAAAAACACATGTCACAAACTTTCATGAAAGGGGGAAATTGTTGATAAAAGAAAAAAAAAATGTACATCTTGCTTCAATAAACAATTTTAATAATGATGACTCATGGAAAAATGGTAGAAGATTTAAAAAATATGAGATATATTTAAGAATTTAATTGAAGTCTTTGTGTATTTTATTTAAATTAGTTGACCAAGATTTAAAAGGTACAACCAAACAACAAAGCACTTAGGAAAACTTTTATTATTCATAAAAACCTCTTTCATAATCAATTATCAATGATAATTCTTGGGATTTTTCTAAAAGTTTCTATGATAATTGATTATCACAATGAAAAAATATTTTTTTGAAATAGTTTATGGAATAATCAATTATCACTTATGATAATCAATTATAAATGGTAGTTGTGAATAAAGTATTTATATATATATATATATATATATATATATATATATATATATATATATATATATATATATATATATATATATATATTCATTTAGAGGTTTATAGTTGTGACGACTAAAAAAAATCTTGTGTGTTTGTGAAAAGGGATTATTGCTAGGAAAGTTGTTCATCCTTTGTATGTCAAATGAGGTGTTGTTCATCTCTTATATCTTGGAGAAAGGTATTTTCTAACCTTAACTTTATCATTTGTGATGGTAAATTGTGGTTCTTTGTTAGTGATTGGTTAATATAGATAAATAATTAGATGTAAGATCTTTTGATCCAAACCATTATAAAATTACTTGGTACAATTTTCTCTTTCTCTTCCCATACACTCTTTATCTTTCTTGATATTATTGTAAAAAAATCAACCTTTCTTATAAACTCACCCTGTAAAAAGATAACCTTTTTAAAAGACAATTTTATTAACACCAATTTACCTCTTTTTTATTTTTGTTCACCCTGTTGATTTTTGTCCACACATATTTCGTTAAGCAAATCTAAGAATGATTTGTTAACACATTTCAATAAGGTATGAAATTAATGATTAATTTTATTTTAATGATTATAGATTATTAGTTTTAATTACTTCTTTCATTCTGATTTTAGTTGAAAAGTTGGAAGTTAATTCTTACTTTTATTATTATTTTAATTAAGTCTTGATTTTTTAAAACTTTAGGTCTCTCCCATAGTACATTAAAAAAAGTTATATGAATTCGTAATATTTTTTTATCATTTTTTTAACTTTTTAATTACATTTTTTGAAAAATAAAATGTTGTTCGTGTGAGACAAGTGTAAAATATCATGGTTTAATATTCCATTCAATCTTTATATTTATCTTTTTTATTTAATTTAATTCTATTTTTTTAAGTGAAACCATGTTTTCTTTTCTAAATTTAGACGAAATTTATTATTAGTACAAATGTTATACGGATATTTTTACTAAAATTTATTTCTTAATATATTAAATTAAAATAATTAGAGTAATTATATACTAAATTAATTCAATGTTATAATAATAATAATAATAATAATAATTAAAATTTAATTTATAGATATTAATTATTTAAATTATTGATTATTATTATTTTTAATTATATAATAAAATTGATATTTTAAATTATTTTCATTTCAATTTTTTTTTATTTTTAATCAGACAAATACATATTTTATATTCTATTTTATTTTAAATCAAAACTTTGTTATTTATCATGTAAACATTATTATATTTACTAAATAAATTTAGTTTTTATTTACGAACATAATAATTATTTAAAGCTACTATATTCTCTGTCCATATGTTTTATAAGATTAAAAATAATTAATTTATATGGAACCATAATATCATTAAAGTTAGTTCAAAAATAATTTCAAAAATATTTAATAAAACTATTAATTTCAATATAAATATTTGTATAACATTTATGTGAATAATAAATTTGGTTCCAATTTGAAGAAAGACAATATTGTTCAATTTTTTTTAAAAAAAGACTGAATGGAATTAAATAGACCTAAATATAGACTAATTATGTTATCTGACACTCTCTCACCACGTGACACTAACAATATCACATGACACTAACGATATCACGTGTCAAATCACAATACTTGACACGTGGACGACAAAAGGTTTTGCAAAAAAATTATAATATTTTTTTTTTAATTATAAACTAATACATGACATGTCTTTAATGGTGTTTATAAGGTATTAACGGGAAAATGGTCTAATTAAGTCAACTTTTAAAAAATTGATAGTTAATTGAAACAAAAATAAAAATAAAAATTTACTTACAACTTTTTGATAACTTTTTGGCAAGTATACAAAATCGTTACAAGTAATACAGTGATAAAGTTAAGAGTATCGTTCTCCCAAAGCAATTTGTGTTACAAAATGATAAACAAATGATTCAGTGAATTAACAATAAGAAATTACAAAATATTTAAATTTGAATTTAAAAGTTTGAAGAAAGCTTCGTTGGAATTGATTTCATGGCTACCATTACAGTAACTATTCTGAACAATATAATTTGCGTTCAAACATTAACATCATAGTATCTTGTTTTAATCCCTTAAAACAAGTTCTAAAGAATTATGCTCAATTATTAATTCCTTAAGTAATCAAACATAAACTCTGCATTAAGATATGATGTTTATAAATGACCAGAAGAATTGAAACTATTCATAGCATCGTTCCTTCTGGTTGCTTTTCTTACGTTCATACTCAAATTTACTCCCCAGTACAATCTGAATATATTAAATATATCATACTTCCGTATAATCACAAGTAAAACAAGAAAAGCATATGAATAAAACTTATATTGAACAGGAAAAATTACATCAATTGTCAGCCATTATAATCAATTCCAACGAACATAAATTTAGCCTATCCTAGACATCACAAACGTACTCATTTCAGCAATTGCTTGCATCATGTGCAGTCTTGATGTCTTCAGAGAGTCTTCTAATGGTCTCCTCTTGGTCTCTTGAGCAATTCTAAATTTTTCATATATCAGAAGATCGTTTCTGCCTCTTTGTCACGTATTTTAATAGCAGTTAATTATTTTAATTCGCTCAGCGCACAAGAGTGTATTCGCTGTGGGCGAATTAATTTTAATTAATACACTCAACTGCTGTAATTCGCTAAGCGCACAGTTTTGATGCGCTATGAAAATTTTCAAATTTGCTGCTCTCTTTTAATTTTCATCATTCGCTTAGCGCACAGGCCTTGGTGCACTTTGCAAATTTCTTTTTCTAGCTCTGCGAATTTCTTGCGCTGTGCGAGAATTGACTAACAGATTACAAATTATAAATCCTTTCCTGAACAATAATTTACATAACAATTTACTTCCTATTACAACTTTTCACTGTATAAAAACATAAATAATTATATGATTGAGATCATTTATAAATGTAAAAACATTTGTTTTTCACACTTGTCACTTTTTCACCAAAATAAAAACGAAATGAAAATTAAGCTTTTTTTATACATTTAAATGCATATATGAAAAAGGTTATGTACATGCATCCTTGAATGTTTTTTTTATGAATGAAGAACATATGTTGTTGGTTAATTATGGAGTTGAAATTGATGTAAAAAAATGACATTGGATGTATTAACATGTGTTTTGATGAGATAAAATGTTGTTTTCTTTGATTTTTCAGGAAAAGAAAAAGGTTGTTATCATGTTTAGTATTGTTCAAGTAACCTAATATCACTTAAGTGGCAAAATAATGATACATATGTATATGATTTACATGTGTAATGACGTACACACGTGTGTGTATGAATATTTAGTTGTATATAATGTGTGTATGAATACTTAGTTGTATATAATATGGTAAATGTTTACTTCTTTTATTAGTTCATTTTCATGTTGTTATTGAACCATGATTATACATGGTATGAGAATATATAACATTACAAGTGATAATAAAGGGTCTACTAAATTATGAAAATCATTTACACATACTTTTTTGAAATGTATTTAAATATTATTTTGAAATTTTAATATTATGTAATTGTATATTTATATATAATAATACTTATATATTTATATTAACTAGTTCCATTAATATATATATATATATATATATATATATATATATATGTGGGGTTTGTTAATTTATAGGACTTTTTCAATTGATACATTTTAGTAAAGTGTATTAAGTTTTAAGTTACAAAAATGTTTCTGTTGAAAAAAAAACCAACTTTAAATTCAAAGGTATTTTAATAATTTTAAAATTTAATTTAAAATAAGAAAAAAATAAAAGATAGTTATTAAAAATCCCGATTGGTTCACTAGAGAAGTTATTAGCTTTTATTTTATTTTTAATTTTAAAAAACAACTACCTTTTATTTTATTTTTTATTTTAAAAAACCATTACCTTTTAAAAAATATAATGATTTAGGGTTTAAGGTTTAGGATTCATAGAGGTTTATAGAACCCATCTAGAGTTATAGAACCCATCTGAGTTTATAGAACCCGCCTGGGTTTATAAAACCCGTCTGGGTTAAAAAAAAAACTACCTTTTTATTTTATTTTTTATTTTAAAAAACAACTACCTTTTAAAAAATATATAATAAAAACTAATAACTTCTATCGTGGATCAACCGGGATTTTTAATAACTACCTTTTATTTTTTTTATTTTAAATTAAATTTTAAAATTATTAAAATATCCTTGGATTTAAAGTTAGTGAAACATTTTTGTAACCTAAAACTTGATACTTGCTAAAATGTACTAACTGAAAAACTCCCTTACATAAATTAGCAAACCTATATATACATACATACATACATACATACATACATACATATATATATATATATATATATATATATATATATATATATATATATATATATGGGGTTTGTTAACACGCGTATGCCTGTCCGGATTATAGTAGACAAAAATACTCTCATTTATCATGGATTCTAAGTTTTAAGGTCAAGGATATTTAAATAATTTTCATTCTCAAAACTAAAAAAAAAAAAAGAAACCCCCAAACCCTTACTCACCCCCTCATTCCTCTCAACCCTTTCTCTTTCATCTCTCTCACTCCAACATTTTTTGTGTCATCCCTACTGTTGCTTGAAAAAGAAAATCAGAAACCCTTGCCTAACCCTAATTCACCTTCATCACTTATCCAATTTGTTTCTCTCTCGTCTCCATACTCTCCCTCAGTCACACATAACAATCCGCGACATCGTAATTTGTTGCTCTTGCTCTATTCATTCATTTGGAGGATGTGTTATATATTTTCCCTTCTTATGATTATTAAATTTCATTTTTAAATTAAATCATGTAAATAAAATAGACCCTTATAATAGGCCCTTATTCATTCATTTGGAGGATGTGTTATATATTTTCCCTTCTTATGATTATTAAATTTCATTTTTAAATTAAATCATGTAAATAAAACCTTCATAAATCAACTAAAATTTCATACATCATTTACACATCTACACCACATTTTATTATATTTTTAAATAACAAGATATTTCCCTCTATGGTCCTTTTCCCTTT
>NC_028355.1:21677485-21690189 GCF_000741045.1 Vigna radiata var. radiata | reverse complement strand
ATATATATATATATATATATATATATATATATATATATATATGTGTTAAAAAACACAACGTTGTTATGAATATAATTTAAAATAAATTGCGATGCACTACACATTAAAAACTCATGTCACATAAAATATGATAAGCTTTCCTTTTTTTCCAAACCTATTCTCTATCTCCAACTTTGTCTTATAGAGTAGTAATTTTAATTCTCATGTTAAATTGTTGATTCCTTTTTTATATCCGATAAATTTAAAATGATCATTTTATCCTTTGTAAAAGTCATTTACAATTTATCATTTCTGAAAGGAAATTTGGAATTTTTAGAACTTTATTTTTGAAAATAAAATGGAATAAGATTTCTAGATTAAAATTTTCGAAACACATAAAATGGATTCTAAAATGAGCATTTTGTAACATAATTTATGGAACAAGTTTTTCGGACTGCAATTTCATGTGTTTCGAAACAAATTTTTCGTAAAAGCTTTCCAGAATAAACTTTTCAAAACAAATGAAATACGTTCTAGAACATGTTTTTCATAACATATTTATTTGCAATGCTTACTCTCTATCTTCTTCCTCTATAATAATGATGACACAACGACTGCGGTAGAGGCAGTGACAGGAGTGGTGTGGTGTAGTAAGAGAAGGTGTTTTAGTTTTTTTTCTATTAATATAGGAGTGCAATTAGTAATAAGGGAGGTGGGAAGAAAATATCCTGTAGTTTCATCATGATTGCCTCTATTGGCCCATTATCCCAATAAGAATTACCACGTATATAAAATGTTCAAATATGAGAACAGATCTTTCAATAAACTCAAAAAAAAAAAGAGTCAAAGCCCACTTAAACAAAGCCTGGCATAGTTATCATATCTATTCAATTTTTCAAAAAATTTTATAAATTTTACCATCAAACTTTTAACTCTTACTTTTAAATTTTTTTAAAAAACAAAACAAATATTTTCTTTAAATATGTCCAAATTCATGAACTCACTGTCTAGAAATCCATCCTCATAAAATAACACGTCTTTAATCTACTAACGAGATTCAAATTCAATGATTTTATTTTTTAACGATGAAAAAGTAAGGTAAAAAATATTTCCTCATACAAGACAATCAAGACCATTTAAAGATATTGAGGGAAGATTTCGGCTCACCTTATGATTTAGTTTCAACGAAGTCCACAACTATAAACAACACGTTTAAAACAGTTATGCTCAATAAAACCACGTTTGTACGAATCCCAATGTCACCAAGAGAAAAGGTTAGAAAATGTGTTAACCTAAATAAGATAAAAATTCTTAATAAACAATAATATTATTTTAATAATTTCATGCAAGAATATAATTATAGTTTTTTCGTATTGAATATTATTTATCTTATCCAGCTTCATCTAATCTAATACGGGACTCATAATTCCATACTTAAATTTCTCACATCATTTATTCTATCAAGTGTGATTCCTCCGCACATTTCAAAGTCCTAATCCTCCTTGAAAATATTTTACTCACAAGTCTCTTGAATAATTTTTCTCACATACCGTCCGTGTCAATAGTTTAAATAAAAAAAAAAAAAAAAAAAAGATATATATATATATATATATATATATATATATATATATATATATATTAACTTTTCCCGAATAAACTCTTAAATTACTTTATAGTGAATACAAATTTCTTTGTTCCAAATTGATTTTTGTATTTTATTTACTAGGAACCCAACAATTATTTTAAAAATGTTTTTTAATGTTTGTTTAAAGATGAAATATATTGCTCAGGGTTATATTTGTACTTAGACTCAAACTAACCCTAACAAATTATTCAATTTGTTTATCTAAATAATTTTATTTATTCTTAGTTCAAAATTATCATATGTTCTTAAAGAGTTGAAGATTTATTGTGTAAATATTAACTTTATGAACTTATTCAATCTTTTATTCCTAAAAAATTCTCTTCTTTTTTCTTAGTACTAGTCTTTCATAAGATGAATGAAGATTGTGCTTGTAAAAGACACTTTGATACTTAAGTCAATTTTGAACGTAAAGAAAATACCTTGATGATTGAGCTATTTATAATATAATTTATTACTTTTATGAGCCTTTACCTAGATGGCTTGGGCTTGGACCTAGTGACTTGTTTACCTTGTTTGATTGTATTCTATTAAATTAGATAATAGTCACTACACTATTAATTATGGTAGATTGACATGTATAATGCTAGTGGGATATGTTTGGATGCAAGCATTGATGATACATTAGGTTATGTTATGCACCATATCGTCTAATGATGAGACCAATACTGATGTATTTAGTCCTATACAATACACCATGATTTAGTTCAAAATAAACCTCAAATATACCACTAGAGCTACAACTAATTAGTATTAGAGATATCCAATTTTCAAAACATCTTTAATCAATTAACATGGTCTATAATATAATATTTACCTTTTAGAACCTTTATAATTATTAAGATATACTAAAAGATGATGAAAGCATAAACAATATAAATCAAATTTGATGTTGAATCAATTATTTTAGAATCTACATTCAATTTCTAACAACCTGAATAAGAATTATATCAAGAATTAAGATTACAATATTCATCCCTATAAAACTTACGCTCTAGATATACAAAAACTTGAAATACCTTTCAAGATTTTCAACCAAGATAATGTTATACACAATTATATAATGAAGGAAATACAAAAACATAATAACAAAGAGATATGAAATGAATACACTTGTATGAAGTGCAAGTTTTACATCTCAATACTAGGTCAGCAAAAAATCCTTAGAACCAATCTAATTTTCTTTGACTCTTGATGGAAACTTGAAAAATTGTACTAATCTCTCCAATAACTCTTAGATATTTCTTTGGCTTGTTTTTTATTCCAAAAATCGTAACTTTAAACGAGAAAGAACATTTATTTTAAACAAAAATAATTTTATAATAAGAATAATTGATTATGTTATTAACCTAATCAATTAATTTAACTGTAGAATCAATGTTTCTTCTTTAAATTTAACATAATCAATTATATTAATAACTTTATCTATTAATATAATAATTTTAACAATTTTAACACTTATACATTTGAAATGATATAGTTTGCATCGTAATTATTTTTAATCGATTATATTACTTTTAAATCGAGTTTAAGGATAATCTTTGGCTCACAATATATTTAAACTTAATTAATCTAAACTCTGCTACTACCACACCTTAGCTTGTTTGGATATCATAAAGAATAGAGCGCTTTAAATCTATTTGGATAATAATTGTATATATGTTTTTTAAATCTGTAAACCTGACCAATGATATATATATATATATATATATATCCCTAATTATAAAAGAAGTATAAGGAATAATTTTTGATATAAAAGTTTACTTAAAATTTTGATTTTCTAAAATTGGAAAATTAATTATTATGTTAAATAACTATATAGATTAGAATTTATATTTGAATTGTGATTAGTTTATAAATATTTATCTTTATTGTACTTGATTTTGAACTTAAAAGAGTCACATGACATTATATACGAAAATATTGCAGAGTGTCTCAATTGTTTCATGACGTAAACTAAGTGATTTAAATTTAATTAAATTATAATATTTAAACAATTATGTTTTAATAAAATAAATTGCAATTCAACTATATAATTATAGATTTTAATCTTATGATAAATTAAATTAATAAGAGAAAGAGAATAACGAGTTTAATTTCCAATAAAATAATTTATTCAAAATATTCTATAAATTTTATTGTCACTCAAAAAACATGCAAAATAAAGTTAGCGATAAACATAAGATGATTAATAATAATTATTCCTCGTTAATCTTTTATGTTATTTTTATGTTTTTCTATAAAAAAAAAAAGTTAACATTTTCTAATTCTACTTTATTTTAATATTATATTAAATTAATATAATTTATAATTTTTTAGAATTATAAAAGTTCATTCAAGTTTATAGAGACTTCTACAGGTACAAGTAAGAAGTTAACGAAAAAGTGGTCAGTACCACGATGTTGACATATCTGCTACTTGGAATATTATGAGTGTTTCTTTTTAAATTTTAGTAGATTGATTTTTATTAAATTCATTTTTTGATATATTTATTTTGGTACAGTTAGAAAATGAATTTAAATATTAAACACGTGACAAATCGATCCTCATAGGACATGATATTTTCCACATTGTATGCTTTCAAGTAAAAAAAAAAAAGGAAAGAAATTTGAAAAGCTACTGTTATAACAATTATTTATTTTTAAATCAATTCATGTTAGAAATTGTTATTATATTAAATGGATATTTTATTAAAAAATAAAAGAAATAAAAATCTGTTTATTTTTAGTCTTTCAAATATTATCAGGATTTATATTAATTTCTGTAAGAGAAAAAACTTAACTTTAAATAGATTAATTGTAACGATATAAAACAAGAAAAAAAAATCAAACTGAAAAAAAAAATAATAGAATACAATCTGAAATTTTCAATTATATAAAAACTAAAACCTTATTTTATAATCTCAGTCTTTAATCTCTCTCTCAATATATTCATTTTTGAAAGGGAAAAAACATACAACAAAATATACGAATTTAATTTTACATAGATTAAATTTAAACAATGAAAAACTTTAAATAGATTAATTATAAAGGATATAAAACAAGTAAAAATCAAACTGAAAAGAAAAATGAAAATACAATCTGGAATTTTCAATTATATAAAAACTAAAACCTTATTTTATAATCTCCGTCTTTAATCTCTCTCGATATATTCATTTTTGAAAGGGAAAAAAATGTACAAAAAAAAAATGTACGAAATTTAATTTTTACATATTAAAAATGAAAAAAATTCATTACAATTGAAGATTATTTTTACATAGAACAAAACTTGAAATTTTAAGTTATACAAAATATATTAATATAATTTCTAATATCCCAAAAACACACCATTTATACACAAAAACATCTTTATTACAACAAAATTTATGAAGGAACTACTTTACTTAAGGATCTTCCAAAGAACATGTATTTAATGTAAGTCTTATCATCTAATACAGATTGTCTCACAATCAAAGTTTATCCTTACGATCATACACGATATATAGTAGTGTCTGACTCATAATCATAATCTACTGAATAAATCCTATCATTCACTAACATCTTACTTACGTTCATAATCTACCAAAATCCTTAATTTTAGTTTATGTGAAACAAGGGTAATTTTTTTATATACCCCACAGTGCAAAAATATTTATCAACTTTTCACCACTTAATATTTTAATATACAAAATTTTCGAAGTCTTAATTTAATTACCATGTTAGGTAACCAACTCATTCACCATGTATCTTAATTTAATTTCATTTATTTTCAATCACATAATTCATGATAATTACATATAAATTTTACACAAAGTTTAATCATATAGGAGAGCTTATTTAAACACAAATCACAGGTTTGAAAACAAACAACTATTATTTTAAGAAATTATTGTCTTTTAAGCCACATATCTCCAAGATAATCAATCGCTCAAGTTATAATTCATCACTTGAGATATGTTCTATTGCTTGAGCAGTATATTTTTGTATTTTTTTTAAAAAGAATTTATTAACTCTTTCCCTTATTTAAACAACGAAAAGAGCGTTTAAAACATTCAAACCCAGAAAAAAAAATTTAGTCTAACAATCAAAATGTTCAAAGAGAAAAAAAAAATATTATGATTTCTCTCTTAGTTATTATCATCGAGTCAATGAAGATATATATATATATATATATATATATATATATATATATATGTATGTATAACTGTAAAAAGTCATTAATATTTATTAGAAAATTAATTCTTCCCTTCTGATAATTACTCTAAATATAATTTTTGTTTAATTTTAGAAATACGTACGGTAAATTTGTTCTTGAGGAAAAGAACTTAAGAAATAAGTAAGTTATTACTTTTTTACAGAAAAATATATATTTTGATATACATAAATTTTTTACATGAATTTAATATTATTTTCTTTTGCTTTTTACTCTTTTTGTTATGATTATTTTATTTTATCAATGTGGCTAATATAATATCAAATCTTTCCTTTCCTTTAACTGTGAAGATTATAATGTAATGGTCTCTGAAAGCTCGTTTGAACCTTTTTCTTAGTATGATTAAAGATTTCCAGCTTTAAATACCAATGTTGTTGGACATTTTACATAACAATTTGAATTATATGGTTCGGGGTTTGATAGTAAAGGAAATGGAAGAGCTTGGTGATGACATCAAAATGCATCTGGATCTTGACAGGGCCACACCCAGCCATGTAGAATATTGGGAGGTATCATCTTTTATCCATTGTTTAGTTAATTACTTTATAGTCCTTCACAGAGTAGTATTAATAATAGTTATTAGACTGTGTATTTTTTATACTACCATCTTGTTTTATTCACCGTAGGTTATAGTGAATTATGATAAAGATATAATAGTTTTGTTTGTTCATTATTATTAATTTTAACTGCTTAAAGTTTAGGTCAGTTTCATTGCTGGATTTTAAATATGAAATTATTTTATTTATCCTAGCATTACTATTGTTATGCTTGTGCATGTGTGCATGAGAGGTAACAACTATACGTGGTTCTGAACAAATGCTTTGTTCTTGATATTTTTTAGTATGTATCATTAAATCATGACAATTGTTATTGACAGGCAAATACTCCTGATGAGTTGCCTAAGAGGCTTATTGGAGCTGTTCGTATTTCTCACTTAGAGCTTAAATCTGCCATCGTCCCAAAACTGGAACAGGATGTATCATGACTAACTCAGTCGTTTCTGTTCTATATAAAATTATTTGTTAGCAATATGCAAGTGTACCATTTTTTTTCTCTGGGTTGTAGGCTCATTGTTTGGTAATTGGGTTCTTCTGTGAAAAATTAAAAGGAAATTCTTCTTTTCTTTTTCCTGTTTGCTTTTTTTAGTTCATTTTAAGTTTTTAAGCTGTTAGGATCTGTATTTTGTCAAAGTATTCATATTCGGATATATTTCATCTGATTATGAAATATTGTTATATAGTTTCAAACAATTTTTTGTAACTCCCAGTAAGTTAGAAGGAAAAAGAGGTTCAGTTCAGTCATTCATCTCGTCATGGAATTTGCTTTTGTAATAATGTACATAGAAAATGGTTGTAGAAATAAGTTATAGAAAATTAAATATTATATAAAATAAATTTTAAACAATAGAAATAATAATATAACAAAGATACAATTTTTATTATAATCAAATTATTTGAATAATAAAAAAATTTGAATTATTTACATTATGGGGGATTGGGAAACCCTAATTATGTAATCCATAGGAATCTCAGCAAGTACTGACAGTTTTTTGAAAAATCCTCGCTAATATCCACAGTTTGACAAAATTTCCATTAATATCGGTAGTTTAATCAAAACTCCAGTTAATATTAGTAATTTTGATAAAACTTCTGTTAATATCGGTAATTTTAACAAAACTCTCACTAATAGTGACACAATTTTTTCAGTGATTGATGCAGTTTTTTTCAAGAGTTTTCTAACCTCGAATAACATGTTTTCTGGGGGTTAAAACCCCCCGAAAATGAAAAAATAACACTAGTGAAATTATATTTTTTTGTAGTGTTATGCGAAGATAATAATACAGTAGTACAATATGACTTGATATACTATTAGAAGCACGATATTGCCAGTTGTTTCGGTATGTACAAAAAGTCACCGACAATATTGCAGTCAAGTAATTTAAATTCATTTAAAAAAATTTCTCTACCATATCTTTATTGAAAATTTTCCATTCAAAATATTCTAACGTTTTTAATAATGACAGAATAATACATATTTATATTTATTTGATATATATTATAAGAGTGAGATAATAATAAAAAAAGTAAATATTTATATATGAAAGAAAAAGTTAAAAAAAAAATAATATTAAATAGAATATATAATTATTTAAAAATTCAATTCAATACGATATGTATTTTTATTTTTGTTTACTTTGTTTAATATTAATTGACTTTTTCTAGATTTTAAATTTATAATTTTTGTTCAATCTAATTTATTTTATGAGGGCGTATTGTCCATTTATTCACTGGTTACTTTTCCACTTATCACTCACGCGAACATTAAACACTAAAAAAAAAAAAAATTTCACATAAAATAAAATCAATAAAAATTAAAACAAAAAATAGTGTTAAACTTTATTTAAACTCACTTTCAAAAAATCAATCTTCTAATTAATATTTTTTCCATGATAATATATATAATTTTTATTTGTAATTTTATTTTTCACACGACGACGATAAGAATGATTTGTCAGCATTTCAAAACGTACGGAATAAGTTAGTTTTTATAGGTTGTCCTCCAAGCAGATAGATATCAACCTTGTATTATCTCTTCGAAGCAGATCCTTAATTAAAGGCGAAGGAGCCATCACGATTGGGTGAAGATGAGGTATATACTTTTAATGTGTTCTTAATGTTGTTTCAAAAGCTATTAATAGTAGAGCAATCCTAAATAACATATTTTTACATTATAAAGATAAAATAATCATAAAAATATAAATTTTATATTTTTTAAAAAATAATATCAAATAAATATAAAAATTTTATGTGTTTTAAAACAATTATTTTTCTTAATTTGTGTAAAAATTGTCCAAAATAATTTCGAAAGCAATTATAGACCCGAATGTTTTGTGAATTTTTCAAAGGAAAACATTGTTATATGATAGTAAAAGAATAATAGTATCGTTAAATACTTTTACATATTTATTTGACACATAATACAAGAATAAAATGATCATAAAAATGTATTTTTTTTAATTTTTTTTTAAAAAAAACAAAAAATAAGAACGGAAAAGGAATATAAAAAATTTATTTCTTAAGTTTATTCCAACCATTTTGTCATGAAAGCATTATAGCTTTCGTCACATAAATTCATACGACAAAAACTACTTCTAAACCAAAAGGGTACAAAGTATATTGTAAAATTACTGCAAATATTTCAAATAATTAGTACTTTTTTCATGATATATATATATATATATATATATATATATATATATATATATATATTTATATTGTAATTTTATTTTTCGTGGTGCTAAGAATGATTTGTCAGCATTTCAAAACTTTCGGAATAATTCTATATTTAAAGGATCGTAGGAGTAGCATATCTGATCATAATAAATTTTTTACTCTTTTGGTAGACTTGGTAACACAACACAAAACGGAGATGTGCAACAGTTCGATGAAGACGATGGGTGGCCCTGTAGTGCATAAGGTTTCAGAATGCTTCGTCAAAGCGAACCACTCCACCCAAGAATCAAACAAAATATGCCACTTAACACCTTGGGATATTGCCATGTTGTCTGCACACTATATCCAAAAGGGTCTTCTCTACAAGAAGCCTGCAACCCTTGTTGATGAACGTGATTTCATAGAAAATCTGTTGGAAAAGCTCAAACACTCTCTTTCTCTCACCCTCTCCCATTTCTATCCATTGTGTGGTCGCCTTGTCACCCACAAAACCAAAAACCCTCCCTTCTATACTGTTTTCGTCGATTGCACAAGTAATTCCGGAGCTAGATTCATCCATGCAACTTTAGATATGACAATATCTGATATCCTCTCTCCCGTTGATGTCCCACCCATTGTTCAATCATTGTTTGATCACGATAGAGCACTCAACCACGATGGTCACACCATGCCGCTGTTGTCCATCCAAGTAACCGAGCTAGTGGATGGTGTTTTCATAGGTTGTTCCATGAACCACTCTCTTGGTGATGGCACTGCTTATTGGAATTTCTTCAACTCGTGGTCAGAGATCTTTCGAGCTCAAGCTCAAGGCCATGAACATGATGTTCCCATATCGCACCCTCCCATTCACAACCGCTGGTTTCCGAATGGTTGCGTTCCACCTATCAATCTTCCTTTCAAACACCACAACGAGTTTATCAGCAGGTATGAAGCACCCATGATGAGAGAGAGAATATTCCACTTTTCAGCAGAGTCTATTGCAAAACTGAAAGCAAAAGCCAACTCGGAATGCAACACCACAAAAATATCTTCGTTCCAATCACTGTCAGCACTTGTTTGGAGATGCATAACTCGGGCGCGGTGCTTGGCGCGTGATCAGAAAACAAGTTGCAAGTTATCGACAAACAACCGTACAAGAATGGATCCGCCACTGGCTGAGGAGTACTTTGGAAACTCGATTCATACACTGAATGCAGGAACAGCGACCTCAGGGGAATTGCTTGAGAATGGTCTGGGATGGGCAGCATGGAAGTTGCACATGGCTGTTATAAATCATAACGACAGAGTGGTGTTGGGATGGGTGAGAGAGTGGTTAAAGTGTCCTCTAATATATCAACTTGGTCGTTATTTTGATCCCTACTGTGTGATGATGGGAAGCTCACCCAGATTCAACATGTATGGGAATGAATTTGGAATGGGGAAAGCAGTAGCAGTTAGAAGTGGGTATGCCAACAAATTTGATGGAAAAGTTACGTCATATCCAGGCCATGAAGGAGGAGGAAGCGTGGATTTAGAAGTATGTCTTTCTCCACGTGTTATGACTGCGCTGGAGTCCGACCAGGAGTTCATGGATTCAGTTTCAACTTCCAATCCTCTCTAGATCATTTATCCACAGTTAATGTTGTACCTCTAATTGCTGCTGTCTGGTTTATGCGTATCTTGTCAAAAGTTATTTGGTTGGTTATGAATTTATTATTCAACTATTAACAAAAACAATAATTATAGGTGTATCTGATAACGTATGTGAAATTTTTTCATTAAATTTTGATAAAACTATTCTTTCATATATTAGGTCGAGTCATTAAATATTTACAAAAATTTTCTTTTCTTTGGTTGTTGTCTGGAGACTGGATTATCTAGTTCTCGTCTCTATTCTGATCGTTCAGAAGGTTATCTTCTAAAGATTTTTTCATGTTTAAGTTAATAATTTTTTCGTACGAGATTTAGAATAAGGGTATTAAATGCACAGTAAATGTGATTATCTACCTCTTATTTTTTACTTGTATTTACAATTTTTGACATGAGTATGAGATTAGTGAGACCTTAATCTCGACCCAATCTCAGTTCAATATCTCTAATTATTATTTTACCTTAATCTCTATTAAAAGAGCTATTGTCAAGCGATGTTGCCCGGCGCCTTCTGCCACTGTCTGTCCTTATTTGTCAATTTGGATATTAGTCGTGGATATTTCACGACCGTTCGTCTTCGAGTGGTGTCTCACTTTTCCTAGGCCATTTGGCCCCCTACGATACACAGGTCTCCCAAGCCCTAGACAATGTAGTCGGTGTTGGGGTTTGGGATAGGCGATGTTGCTAGCGGTTCAAGGTGAATTCATGGTTAGGCCGTTCGAGGGTCTTTTGAATTTGATCTTGGCGGGAAAACACGTGGCATGCGCGTGGGCTATCCTCGTCTCGTGTGGTGGGAAGTTCACTCAATCAGGCTTGTTGATCGTGGCAGATATCAACGGATGAGTTGAGCAATTTCCAAAATTTTCCTACATAAAGGAGAGTGGTGGCAATGTCATTTTCATCACTTTCTACACATCCCTCTTTATACCGTCCGTCAAGAAGCCTATTCTTTTTCAAAGGTAATAATAATGGAAATTGTGCGTGTTGTTTCGTCTAAAGAGTCATTGGACAGAGGAGTGTATGTCAAAGGTTCTCTAATGCTTAAGTCACTAATTTTTTCACACAGGATTTAGAATAAGGGTATTAAATGCACAGTAAATGCAATCACCTACATATTACTTTTGACCTGTATTTATGGTTTTTGACACAGGTCTCAGTCCAATACCTCTAATTACCATTTTACCTTAATCTCCATTAAAAGAACTTCTATAGAGCGAGGTCGTCCGACGCCTTCTGCCACCGTCTGATCTTATCTGTCAATCTAGATATTGGTCGTGGATGCTCTAAGACCGTCCGTCTTCGAGTGATGTCTCACTTTTCCTAGGTCGTTTGGTCCCACGATAATGAATTTAAATAATTTAAAATAAAAAACTGAATAACTAATTAATTAGTTTTTTTAGAAATAAAAATTGTATAAACTATGAAAATAAAATATAAATTTAAGTTAAAATATTTTGTAGAACAATTCTGAAATAGGTTTTGTTTGTTTGTTTCAGAACAAGATAATAATGTTTTCTTTTAAAAAATATTTGATTGTAAGAATACAAAACTTTAATTTTTGTTTTAGAAGATTATAGTCATATTAAAGTATGAGCCTTTGGTTAGATAAGTACAGTGATTTACGTGTTGAAGTAATATTGGCGGGGTGCACCAAGCAGATTTGGCTAGAAACTCTGATGTTCTTATGGCTATCAGAGAAGGAAAAAGACAAAAGAAAAGGTTAAGATAATGTATGTGTGAATGTGAAATAATGGAAGAGGTTGCCAATTAATGCGGGACACGGCTGTAACATAAAAACAGAATGTTTTCTAGAAAGACAAAGTACAGGAAATTGACTAGACTATACTTAAATAAAACAAATGTACGAGGATTAAAATAATTTTTGTGTGTGATATGATTTGTAAGAGTTATTAGAAACATGTTTAAAACTTTAAAAGATGTTATATATATATATATATATATATATATATATATATATATATATATATATATATATATATATATATATATATATATATATATATATATAT
>NC_028355.1:21640682-21677325 GCF_000741045.1 Vigna radiata var. radiata | reverse complement strand
ATATATATATATACATACATACATATATATATATACATACATATATATATATATATATATATATATATATAATTAAATAAATATAAAATAAATAATTAGTGAGTTTTTATCTACCAGTACATTAAATTTTACTGAGTTTTTAATAATTTTTAAAAATGTATTATTTTTGTTTGAAAATGAATAATTGGTGAAATGTTAAATAAATTTTTATCTAATTTTCGTGCAACTCAGTGAAATTTATCATCGAGATGGCATATATTTATATTTTTTATTTATAGCAACACAATTTTAAATATGTATTTTTTAATAGTTATAAAGTTACCATAATATTTATAGTATACAAAACAGAAGATCATTTTGTAGAAAATTATATTAAACAAATAATATATTCATCATGGATTCTGAGACGAGTATAATTAAATTTATCTAATCTAATTCTTATTGTTTATATTGAATTAACTTAATCTAGTAATTTCTTTTCATTCACAAAAATATTAATGTTATTACATAGATTCTTCAAATATCTCTCGTGATTCTTTCATCATAGAAATTAAAAAAAAAAAAACATAATACTTAAATTAAAAATTGTCAATTTCTAATATTGAAACTTTGATGATAATTTAGCGTTTGATTTATCAAAGTTTAAGTCCTATCATATAAAAGGATGATCACTACTTTTTATTAAAAACTTTAACACAATAGATTAATAGTTCTTTACTTTTAATTTTTTTTATAATACTTTACTTTCTCATTTTAGTCAATGAAATCTAGATTTATACTTAAAATTCTATCTATTGAAAGATCACATTATCCATCTTGATTTTTAAAAACAATATTAATAGTATAAAAAATAATACGTATACTGTCCTTAATACTTATTATGATAAATAATCCTGTTAGCTATCACAAGTTCATATGCTCTTTTTTGTAATAATTTTAAAACAAAATTTAATTATTATTATTATTATTATTATTATTATTATTATTATAGGACAAAAATCAAACAATTCCATGTACTCCAACAATCTTAAAAATAAGAGAGACACCGTAAGAATTCATACAAAAAGAAAAAGTCTAACGCTTATGAAAAAATTATTAGATAACTCTACAAATATCAGTGTTAACAGTATATCAAAAAGAACGATAAAAACAGCCTCTAAACTAAAGACACTATTACCATTAAAAGCAAAAACTATAAATTTAACTTCATCAAAATTAGGTCATTTAATAAAAAATTGATTTTATCATCAGTCAAAAACAAAAATATAAAGGAAAACAAAGAATTGCATATCATTAGCAAAAATAACATAATCAATAGGAACAACGTATTGTAAATTAGTATACAAAGGCAAAGCAGATTCCTCAATCAGTTTAGGATAAAAAATAATTTGATTACCATTACACAACTTAAAAATATTATATCTGATCATGTTTCTATAAATTTTTAAATTTATTGGGAAAATTAAATTTTATTTCTTTCAAAATTTATTTTTTAAATTAAATAAGTAATATTTTTAAAATTATTTTCTTTTTATTTTATGCTTAAAAAAGTTATCCAAATAAACTCATAATATAGTAAAAGACAGAAAAAAAATGTTATCAACAGAAAAAAAAAATAGTGAGATGTGAGTATTATACAAATATCTCAATAATTATTTTATTTAATTAAAATGCAATATAGTTTATAGAAACATTTTTTATTTAATTTCTATTAAATTCTGAGTTTTTTCTTTGTTATCTTTAATTAATTTATTTTTGTGAATGGTTTAAGTTCACGTTATCTTGAGCTTACAGAATACACATTTAACCCATTTCTTGTCGTCCTGAAATTTTCTTGCTGGAGGAGAAGATAATCATTTTAATTTTTCTCTTGATATGATTATAGTTGAGAAAAGAGAATGGAAAAAATGATTTAAATCTGATTCACTTTAATTAATTTTAGTCTCTTAAAGATTTAATTGTATGTGATTTCTCAAAATTTTAGAACCAATTAATTTGGTTTGTTATGAATTTATTATTCGATTATTAACAAAAATAATAATTGTAGGTGTATCTCATTAACAGGTGTGAAATTTCATCATTAAATTTGGATAAAAATAACTATTATATACGTAAACAGGTATTTAGTATTGCTATACATTGACAATCGCATATAACTTTCTAGAAACTAGATGAGATATTAACCATGAATTAAAATACTTTAAACTAAAAAACTGAACAACTAATTAATTAGTTTTTTTGAAATAAAAATTGTATAAACTATGAAAATAAAATATAAATTTTAAGTTAAAATATTTCGTAGAACATACGGTGATTTACGTATTGAAGTAATATTGGTGGGGTGCACCAAGCATATTTGGCTAGAAACTCTGATGTTCCTATGGCTATCAGAGAAGGAAGAATACAAAAGAAAAGGATAAGATGGTGTGTGTGTGGATGTGAAAATTATGAAAGAGGTTGCCAACTAATGTGGGACACGGCGATAACGAATGCCTCTGCCACGTTTATTTTATTGTTTTTGCTATGACCATTTCCAACTTACCACTGACATAAAAACAAAATGTTTTCTAGAAAGACAAAGGTACAGGAAATGGAATAGACTAGACTTAAAACAAATGTACAGGAATTAAAATATTTTTTGTGTGATATAATTTGTAAGAATTATTAGAAACATATTCAAAACTTTAAAAGATATTAAGAAATATATATATATATATATATATATGAAAGTGGACTTTAAGCCTAATTCAATTCTACAAAACCGTAACGTGAGGTTTGCATCCCACTTACCCTTCATGTTGAGATCTCGCTCGAATAGGCTCTAACCATACCATATTAGAAAGTGAACTTTTCAATCTAACAAAACTGGCTTGTAAGGTGATGTTTGCACCCACTTATATATTATAATTTGACCTTATCTCTAATCGAAGTAGGACTTCCAACAATAAATATATATATATATATATATATATATATATATATATATATATATATA
The DNA here is from genome assembly GCF_000741045.1 of Vigna radiata var. radiata. Lineage (NCBI taxonomy): Eukaryota > Viridiplantae > Streptophyta > Magnoliopsida > Fabales > Fabaceae > Vigna > Vigna radiata. The sequence goes on along the minus strand of NC_028355.1, from coordinate 21,674,330 downwards.
TATATATATATATATATATATATATATATATATATATATATATATATATATATATATATATATATATATATATATATATTAAAATAAATAATTAAGTACATTAAATTTTACTGAGTTCTTAATAATTTTTAAAAATATATACTTTTGTTTCAAAATGAACAATTAATGATAAAAAAAATTATGTATTGACTTTATATAATGTATATTATAAAGTTTTTTTTTTAGCAAAAGTTATACATGCAATTAGATTAGGGAATAATATTTGGTTTAAATTATAATGATATTGGTCTGTTCTTTTTATAACTATAAAAAGCTTGAATTATTTAACTTAAAATTGTAGATATTATTTACATCATTTTTTCCACGGGATCACTGTGCTCACCTGGTCTCCTAAGTTATCGTCATCCTGTGGATACAGAAAGTTTATCAGAGAAACACGTGGCATTTGCATTGCCGAAGTTATCTTGTACGGAAAATATGGCTCAGAACTAAAAACACGCTCACCTTCTACATATATTACTGTTGTTTGTTTCGAGTTTTAAGGAATTTATTTTATAAGATTAATATATTATGTAGAGATATCTGTTTTGGTACAATTATAAAACGAGTTTAAATAAACATGTCACGAAGCATTGGTGGTTGTAGCAGGATGATGTCTTCTTTTTCCGCTTAGTCTGCTTCCAAGGAGAAGGAAGGAATTAAGAAATTCTTTATTTTAGTCTTCGAATACCTGTGTTTATTAATTTTGGTAAGAGAAAATAAAAGATTTACCTTTACATAGTTTAATTAGTACAAATATTTATATTAATTATATGTTCTCCCTACACCTCACCCACTTCGTCCTGCACCTTCCATTCTTTTTATATTTCCAATTTCATCTCCATAAAGAATATTTTGATTTTCAAAAAACACTGAAAAAACTGACCTGCATTGAAAAAGCAAAGTCTGTATGCTCCTTTCCCACCCACCGCATTTCACATCTTAAAACCTCTACACCCCCTTCTTCTTTCTTTTACTTTGCCCAGGAACACTCATTTTACCGCCACCAGGTATTGTGCTTCCTCTTCTGTCTGTCATCATTTTCACTGGCTCCTTTTCGTTGTTGTGGCTATTTGGTGTTGTGGTGGTGAGATCTAGCACTTGTTCTAGCAGGCGTCAGGTTAGTTGCGTTAAATGTTGTTTTTCTTGAAGCTGCGTTACATTAGGTTAGGTTATTTGATTATGTTGTTTATATGCTGTGAGAGGTCGCGCAGTTGTTACTTATAGAACATATAGAATGCTTGATGTTGTTACTGCTAGGATTGAATTGGGGATTATTCGGGTATTTGATCTGGATTCAGATTGAGGCAGTCTGAGGCAGGGAGGTGCGCTGATCGCGCAGAACCGCACCTGGGAGGCGCGATTGAGAGGTGCCGCACCTGAGAGGCGCGATTGAGGGGTGTCGCACCTGGGAGGTGCGGTTGTGCGTAACCGCACTTGGTAGATGCGACTATGGGTAGCCGCAGTTGGGAGACGCGACAGTTGTTAGCCGATAACACGAGCTGCGACAGAGGAAGGGGGTACCTGAGTTGCGATTCGTTGCGAGCTGCGACAAAAGAAGTGGGGTGCCTGAGTTGCGGTTCGTTGCGAACTGCGACAGAGGGGGGTGCCTGAGTTGCGTTTCGTTGCGAACTGCGACAGAGGGGGTGCCTGAGTTGTGGTTCGTTGCGAGCTGCGGTGATGCGTTTTTAGGGTTTTCCATTTTTTTTTCATTTTCTGCATATGAAAAATTATTTTATTATATTAAATGAAGGACATATACATAATTTTGGAGGTGCAGGAAGAAAGAGGTGAGGTGCAGGAAGACTGCTCAGATATATATTATGAGATAATTTATTTTATTTTATTAATTTTATAATGTCTTATTTTATTATTTTTAAATTATTAAAATGAAATTTTATATCAACTAATTGATAAAGAAAAAAAATATATTTATTGACTTTATATCATCTATATTACAAAAGTTTTTTTTTTAAAGTTAAATATGCCATTAGGTGAGTGAATATCAATATTTGTTTGAAATTAAAAGGGTTAAATATGTTTTTAGTCCCTATATTTTGAGGCGATTTCGGTTTTAGTCCATTTTCAAATTATGTTACAATTTAGTCCTTCAACTTTAGAAAACTTTGGTTTTAGTCCTTTTTACCAAATTTTTTTAACTTTATTGGTTGTTCCAAGCACGTTTCTTAGTTAACATTGAAGCAAAAATGGGTCAAACAGTATAAACAATCCAAATGCTATAATGAAACGTGTTTGAAACAACAAATAAAGTTAAGAAAATTTGGTAAAAGAGACTAAAACCAAAATTTTCTAAAGTTGAAGGACTAAATTGTACCATAATTTGAAAATGGACTAAAACCAAAATCACCTCAAACTATAGGGACTAAAAACATATTTAACCCAAATTAAAATGATATTGGTCTCTTCTTTATAAATTTTAAATTTAACATCCGCAATAATTCAATAAAAATGTGTTACAAGTGATAAAAATATAATTATAAAAAACTTGAAATATTTAACTTAAAATAGTAAATAAACTATATATACGAGAAAAGAAAATTACAGTAAAAATATCAAAATATCTGTTGTACATGTTTGACACCCGTATCAAATCAAGATTTTTTTAGTTATTTGCATGTATACTGATTTGATGGTTCACTATAAGAAGTAAGAAGTCGATCTCGAGAAATTTAGCTTGGAGGAAGTTGGCCTGAGTTTAGATTGGAAGAGGTCGGTATGAAAGAACTCGATTAGGAGAAGCTCGTTATGAAGAAACTCGACCTAAAAAAACTTATCTGTAAAAGCTCGATTTGATAGAATTCAAATTATAAAAGTTCGACTTGAGTGAACTCGATGTAAAAAAGTTCGACTGAACAGACATTCGAAACAATTACAATAATACAGTTTTATTTTGATTACATCTCTTTACATAATAATTTACTTACTTTATTATTTTTATATATAAAATAAAAATAATTATTAAAAAGAACGTGTTATATATAAAATAAAAATAATTATTAAAAAAAAACTGCGTACGCACTACTTATGTCATTTTCTCCCCGACACCAATATGTTAACCTCTTTTAAGTTATCTGTCAACCTGTGGACACAGAAAGTTTCTCAGTTAACATGTGGTGTGGCATTTGCACCTGCCGACGATCTCTTGTCCGCAAAATATGACCAAGGACAAAAAACACGCTCACCTTCTACAGGATATTACTGTCTGTTTGTTTTGAGTAAAATATTAGGTAGAGATATCTATTTTACTACAATTATAAAATGAGTTTAAATAAACATGTGACCAAAGATTGATGTAGGATGAAAAAAATCCGTGGATATCCACGGAAAAAATTTGTTACAAGTATTTGTATTTAATAGTTACGAATAAGAGGTATTCCTGAGTAGTGAATACTTTAATACTTATTTATTAATGAGTCGAGTTCAGATATGATACTATTTATATATGTGGATATTCATTATTCATTAAAAAAAATAAAATTATAATTTTATTCATAAAATTTTTTTCTAATTTTTTAATCAGTTTTTTTCTTTTAAATCTATTTTAAAATTGCACCAAAGTCTAAATCTCTTTTTTAAGGAGGAATTTAGAAAAACATAATTATAAAATATATCTAAAATAATTACGTAAAAGACTATTTAATCATCAAGAAATAGACTTTGTTGCATTAGAGTCATTAATAGTATGTTTCAATACTTATCTCTTTCTTTTCTTACATCAATAAGAAGATTATAACTAAAGAAAAACATAAAAAAAAATAAAACACAAATAAAACGACAGGATAAGTTAATATACAAAAAAAGTTTTTGAAGACAATTAAACTATATTGTATTTAAATTAAACATTTACGAAAAATAATAATTCATATAAACACATATAAATACATGACATTATAATCAATTATTTGGAGACATGCTTTTAATATTGGGTTTCACTCTAATCTAATACTTGTATTAATATTTATACTTTACATAGTCATGAACAAATAGGTTATCATCTTACTACTACTCATAATGTTAGTTTCCTTCAGGCACTGAACAAAAATAATTTAATGGTTAGGATCTCTTGTCATTTTTTACCCTTCACCATTCCTCTCTATATGAGTTTAATAATTAATAGTATTAAGATACCTACCTTGTGAATCAAAGTATGTTAATGTATACACTATATCACTACCACACATAATTTTTCCTTGAAATTCTCTGAATAACAATACCACACATTATCCACTAAATATCATCACCTCAATAAATCATCACATTACTCATACACATACATAAAGTCCATTTTAAGTCTATTTCAAACTGTCAAAGAAGACAAATGAAGTCACACACACATACATACTTAAAGGTAGCGTTCGCAAAAAGTGACATTCAATGCTAGTCATGACATTCAAAATCATTTTTTTATAATAAATTACACTCAACGTTTCTAACACATGAAGTTAAAATGTTCTAAAATTGCAATACAAGAATGACGCTCAACAACATCGTTACACCACTCAAAGCTAAACAATTTGAAAAAAAAAGATGCTCAGTAACATGCTGACTCTGCACAAAGTTGTACCATTCAAGATACCATTCCTTTTAACGAGTATTTATTACATGTGAGCATAAGCTTTTCTTTATTTGCTTATTAAATTAAAGGAGGATAAATATTGTGATATCCATTTAATGACTCATAAAATGTCTCAAACAAAATTGAAATGGTTAGTTGAATTGAAATTATGTTCAATCCTTAAATTAATTAATTAATTGTGAGTTCAAAGTTTTATTAAATGACATATGGAACTATTTAGATCTTAATAGAAGAATGAATGTTGTTTGTGATTAGGTGAGTGGGTGGAATTAATGTAGATAATGAATGAGCTTTGTTTGAGTTGTTATTTAGAGTATGGATTTTGAGTTTGATGATTAGGATGTTTTACTATCAGAGAGTTTATTTTTTAAGTGATCTAGGAGTTTGTTCTGAGTTTCTTAAAGCATAAACAAGGTCGAGGAAAAATAATTTAAGATTAAGGAGATTAGGAAATGCAAATGAATATCACTTTCTTGAACTAAAAAGAACGGAGTCAAATTTATAAGACGGAAATAGACCAACTATTAAGACAGAACTACAACTCCAAATAGAATTTCGCAATTCGAAGCAAGGTTTCTACAGAAAACCATCCTTCCCCAAAACACATTTCAAAGTTCAAAGCAGAATTAGAAGAAAATAAAGAATAATAAGAAAATGAAAGAAAGAGTAGAGAGAAGGAGAGAACCCATGATGTCGGAGTAAATGGAGTCCTTTTTCTTTTCTTTTTTTATAGAAGAGATGGATCAGGTCCATTATTCAAAACATCCATAATATCTTTTAAAAAATAATATTTTAATAGATTAAAACGTTGCAAAAATAAACATTGCACATTAAAAAGCGTTGGCAACACCGTAGCTTGCGGAAGAGAGACGTCGGCACCAATTGGAAAAATCTCTAAATCAAACTTGGAAACAAGGCTTGCGGTCCAAGCTCGAAACTTTCTCCAAATAAAACGACACTTATTGCAATATTATATTAAAATAATAACCATATCTTCTTCTGAATTCTTAATAGCATAATTTGATACAAATGTTAAACAGTTTTCATTTCACATATTTTCTAAATTCAATCAACAAAAGCACATTCTCAATACTATTGCTAATTTTTCTCTCATTTCACTCTATAAGAGAGGCACGTGAAATTTAATCATATATTACTTGCTATTAATTCTTTCCTTCATCAGTCTCTCAACATGCTCTACGCCCTTCCTTTCATCCACAAGTATTGAATCTCTTGTTCTTTTCTTCCACTCGTTGAATACGTTCTATAAGCGTTGGAACATCAATTGAGAAGTAAAAGGATAGTACTTTAGCAATTAGCACAACATTATTTCCTCTTAACATATATATATATATAAGGAAAAAAGTCTCTTTAACATTTTTTTTATAATTTTTGACAACTAACAGTTTGTGATTGGTCCGTTTCAAATATTTTTTTAGAATAAATTCAAACTGACCAATAAAATTGTGACACGTATCCTGTTATCAAAAAGTTGTTAAAACAAGTTGTTAAAATATCATTGTCCTGTATATAAATACAATTTAGAAGAGTCCATCAGAGTCTATCACCATTTATGTTCCACAGGATTTCCATCAAAAACCAAACCAACAACGATCTTCACCAATCAACATGTACTCCTCTACATTTTACATACAATAGAAAATTGAGAAGCCAGCAAATTTTGGAGCCTTTCAAAAGATGAAAATCATTTAAATATTTCCGATTCATGTGCAGAGTAAGCGAAACAGATATGATGTTGTATAAAATGGCCTGTCGAAAAACAAAGTCGCTAGTACATGTTACCTTATTTTTAATGATCATCCGCTGAACACGATCAACAAAGTCGCTAGTGTAGGGAATTGGCCACAGAAACCACATCCATAAACTCCTCATCCGATTCAAGTAAGCTCATTGCTTCGGGCGAAAGGGACACTTCCAAATCTATGCTNCCCCCTCCTTCGGATCCTGGATATGAAGTCACATTCCCATCAAATTTGTTGGCATATCCGCTCAGAACTGCAACAGCTTTTCCCATCCCAAATTCATTCCCATATACCTCAAACCTGGGCGAACTTGACATCGTCACACTACACGAATCAAAGTGCACACCAAGTTGGTACACCACAGGGTGTTGTAACCACTCTTTCACCGCGTGTCGCACTGCTCCGTCGTTTTGGTTTTCTACGGCCAGGTGCACTTTCCATGCAGCCCATCCTAGATCATTCTCCAGGAGTTCCCCTACTGTTGTCCCCGCACTCACCACACTAATACAGTTTCCAAAGTATTCATGTGGCAGAGGCGGCTCCATTCTTACTCGATTATTCATGGCCAATTTGCAGCTAGTTACCTCATCATGTGGCAGCTGACGAGCGCGTGTTATGCATCTCCATACATGAGCTGATAAGGATTGGAACGAAGAGATTTTGGTGTTCTTGGACTCTGAGTTAGCCCTTGCTTTCAGTTTTGCAATTGACTCTGCTGAAAAATGGAAGATTCTCTCTCTCAGCTGGGGTGCTTCAAATCTGCTAATAAACTCGTCGTGATGTTTGAAGGGAAGATTGATTAATGGATCACAACCATAAGGAAACCACCGGTTATGAATGGGGTGGCGTGAAATGGGAACACCGTATTCATGGCCTTGAGCATGAGCTTGAAAGATCTCAGACCATGTATTAAAGAAATTCCAATAAGAAGTTCCATCGCCTATGGCGTGGTTCATAGAACAGCCTATGAAAACACCATCCAATAGTTCGGTGACTTTAACTGACAACAGAGGCATGGTGTGACCATCATGGTTGACAGCTTTGTGATGATCAAAGAATGAGTGAACAACAGGCGGGACGTCAACAGGGGAGAGTATGTCAAATATTGTCAAATCCGAAGTTGCATAAATGAATCTAGCTCCATGACTGTCGTTGCAATCAACGAAAATAGTATAAAAGGAAGGGTCTTTGTTTGTGACAAGGTGGCCTGCCAATGGATAAAAATGGAAGAGGGTGAGAGAAAGAGAGTGCTTGAGCTTCTCCAACAGATTCTCTATGAAATCTTGTCGATCAACAAGTGTTGCAGGTTTCTTGAATAGTAGACCCTTCTGGATGTAATGCATAGACAGCATACCAATATCCCAAGATGTTAAATTGCATATTCGGTGGGACTCTTGAGCTGGGCCAAACGGCTTGATTAAACATTCTGAAACGTTTCTTACGACAATGGAATTCATTATCCAAACTCTCACCAAAATTTCGGAGTTGTTTGGCAGATATCTTAGAGATGTCTGAACTGAATCGGCTTATGTTTGCGTCGTATGAAAAAGAATGCTGGTAAAGCAGGTAATAGTCAGTTTTCATCATCAATATTAGGGAAGAGGACCAATCAAATTCAAGCTTTTATGGCCATCACGTTCATAAAATTTAATATGTTCAGTTTTAGATAAGACTTGATGTTATAAAAAATATATATTCTTTTATTTTAAATCATATCACTTTGTTAATAATTTAATAAAATATTAAAAAGTGTATGAGTTTTATAAAACCATATAAAACATTTAAAAAATTAAACTGAAAACACGTATAATAATTAAATCGTAATACGATTACTGTAATAACTTTTTGTCATTTTAATGAGTTACTTTTCTTTAGTTTTTCAGATTTAAATTAATTTTTAGTTTCCGAATTTTAGAAACTATATAATTTTTTTGGTTTTGCATTATTTATAATGTTAGACTGATTGGTCATTATTAAAAACTGCAAATACATTTTTTAATTGTTTTTGTTAAAATAGTTTAGTAATATCTAAAAGTTTGAGTTAAATTTTATTTCATTTTTTAATAACTCATAAATGGAATTAACATTTTAAGTTTCTCAAATTTAAAATGATTCATCTTTATTTTAAAGATGATATTTTGAAAAATTTACAGATGTAACCAAGAGAGTTTTAAAGAGAGACATGACTTTGCGAGAACAAGGTGATCTCTGAAACATGAAATCCTAAATAAAAGGACATTATTGCTTTAGCACAACATCGTTTCTGCTTAGTAAAGAAGAGCAGAAGAGTGTAACGGTTCTGATATGGAATACATGTTATCTTAATGGCAAATCAACGAACTGGGTTGTGCAGAAGATTGGGCACGGAAACAGCTTCCATGAACTCCTGATTTGATTCCAGTGCACACATTACATCAGGTGAAAGGGAGACTTCAAAATCTATGCTTCCTCCTCCTTCACGTCCTGGATGTGCGATCACGTCCCCGTCAAATTTGTTGGCATACCCACTCAGAACTGCCACCGCTTTTCCCATTCCGAATTCATTTCCATACACGTTGAACCTGGGAGAACTTGATATCATCACACAACTGGAGTCAACGAGCATACCATGTTGGTAAATCACTGGATGCTGCAACCACTCTTTCACCATGTCTCTCACCACTCTGTCGTTATAGTTGGCAACAGCGACGTGCACCTTCCATGCAGCCCATCCTAGATCATTCTCCAGCAACTCCCCTACAGTGCTCTCTGCGCTCACCACACTAACAGCACTTCCAAAGTACTCGGCCGGCAGAGGCGGTTCCATTCTTGACCGGTTATTTATGGCCAATTTGCAACTTGTTCTCTCACCGTGTGCCGTCTGGCGTGCCCGTGTTACGCATCTCCAAACATGAGCTGATAAGGATTGGAGCGAAGAGATTTTTGCGGTTTTGGACTCTGAATTTGCCCTTGCTTTCAGTTTTGCAATAGACTCTGCTGAAAAGTGGAAGATTCTCCCCCTAAGAATTGGTGGCTCAAATCTTCTAATAAACTCGTCGTGATGTTTGAAGGGAAGGTTGATTAATGGGCCGCAACCATCTGGAAACCACCGGTTATGAATAGGATGACATGAAATCGGAACATCATGTTCATTCCCTTCAGCTTGAGCTTGAAAGATCTCAGACCATGCATTCAAGAAATTCCAATAAGAAGTGCCATCAGCGATATTGTGGTTCATGGTACAACCTATGAAAACACCGTCCACTAGTTCAGTAACTTTAATCGACAAGAGTGGCATGATATGACCATCATGGTTGACTGCTTTGTCGAGGTCAAAGAATGAGTTCACAATAGGAGGGACATCAACGGGGGAGAGGATGTCAGATATTGTCATATCCAAAGTTGCATGGATGAATCTAGCTCCTCTGCTGTTGCTGCAATCAACAAAAATAGTATAAGATGAAGGGTCTTCGGTTTTGTGGGTGACAAGGCGACCGGACAACGGATAGAAATGGAAGAGGGCTACAGAAAGAGAGTGTTTGAGTTTCTCCAACAGACTCTGTATGAAAAGATGCTGATCAACAAGTGTTTTTGGCTTCTGGAAGAGTAGACCCTTCTGGATGTGGTGCAAAGACAGCATAGCAATATCCCAAGGTGTTAAATGGCAGATTCGATCTGATTCTTGAGCTTGGCCCGATGGCTTGACAAAACATTCTGAAACGATTCGAACGACGGGGGAATTCATCATCCAAACACACACAAAAGTTTCAGATTTCTGTTGCAGATAACTTATAGATGTCTGAACTGCACTGAGCTGGGGAAGTTTGTCTGAATATGATCAATACAGGTAGAGCTACTCTATAATCAATAATTTCAATATGGACTGACCAAATTCACTTGAATTTCTCAACTTGGAGTTCGGTGTGACAAAGGAGGCCATCTACCCTTTAAAAAACTTGATTTTATCTTATTATACGTCACCTCATACTTTTTATAATTAACATGGTTCTTTCACAGGAGTACATAAAATATGAAATAGTAAGTATTCAATCGAAAAGCTTTTGGACATATACAGAAGTTAAAATGAATTTCCATTTAGAAATGTTTCATATTTTGTATGTTGTTATACGGAAAAATAGTTGGAGATTTGCATTTTGCAGCGGTAGTCGTTATGCAGATGGTCGGAGACAACATGGATTTGTGTTGAAGAGAGGTCGATGGGGTAGCATTTCGTTTGTGAAGAGTGAATGAAGACACAGTGACATGTATCTCTGTGTAACTAAAGAATGCAGTCAAACACCAGCTGCCAAAGGTATGCATTGCCGTGCACGTTCAGCCATCTTTCCTTCTCGTCAACAAATCAAATCTAATTACTTTTCTGACATTTGGTATAAACTTTTACCCATTAGAATAATGAAAAAGTCTTTGAAAATAACGTGGTACAAAAACAAAGCAAATTTGTTTGGGTTTCGCTACTAAGCTTTGGCCCACTACACTATTGTCAAATAAAAAAGAAAACATTTGATTAAGCTTTTGTCTTTGTAGAGTTAAAGTTAAATTTGGAGGCTCATTCCGACTTTACAAGTGGATATTATAAAGAAATCATATTAGACTTAAATTTATTTTTTAGCAGGTTGTGTGAAGATGAATTAGAGTTAAATTTGGCTTCCTAAAATTTAAGGTAATGTTTAGGACTCATTATCCTTAGTGAAGGACCAAAACCCTTAAAATACTATTTAATTACGTGTTTAAAAAATTTAATTTAATTACGTTTATTTTGTCTTTATCGTGGTAGGTTCAAGGTACTGTGTCAGCAAATCAATTTTGATTAGATCATCAATTTTACTATGGATGTTATGATAAGAAAAGTGAGGAGTTTATAAAAAAGAAGAAACATTTAAAATAGAAATAAATAGGAAAAATTTTAAAGGTGATGAGAGTCCAAGAGGTCGGATGTGATAAAGAAAAAAAACTCAGATAAAACTTGGAAAAACAAAGTGTTTTAGTTAATTGGATTTCTCTGCCCTTTTGACTGGAACATTTTTTAAGAGGTTGTGTAATGAGAGGCCTAAGAGCCATTGGGACAACAAACCCAAACTCAATTCCGGTTGAGTCGTTAGTTTTTTTAAAAATGTTATAATAAGAAAAGTGAATAGTGTTGTTAATAAAGAAGAAGCATTTAAAATACGAATACTAACTATACAATAACACAATTTTACATTTATTTTATATATAATACAAAATTAAAATGATTAAAAAAAATAAATTTTTATATTTTTTTTAAAAGAGAAGTAAAAAAAAAAAAATACTATATGAATGTAAAAAGTTTTACGAATAGAATTAAAAGGGGAGTTTTTAAAGGTGATGGAAATCTAATAGGAAAGTGAGTGGTCCTTAACTAATAGAAAAATATTGTTTTTGACTTACTTAAATCTTTTATATTTATTTGATATTATTTTTTTTTTTGGAAAGATATAAAAATTTATATTTTTATGATATTTTATTCTTATAATATTATATGTGTCATGATAACCTCGGTCTGAATGATATTTCTTCAAAGTGAAAGACTTGCAGCAAAGTACAAATTATCTTATTTTGAGGATGGCATCTTCAACACATTCAAGCACAAAACAGGTAGTGAGCTGATCAAATAAAAAAAGAAAAAGAAAAAAAGGAAACAAAACAAAACATAGTGAACTAGTAGAAGAGACTGGAGTGAGATGTTGCATCCATGAACTCTTGATCTGATTCGAGCGCTCTCATATTATCTGGCGAAAGGCAAACTTCCAAATCAATGCTCCCCCCTCCTTCACGACCTGGATATGATGTCACTTTCCCATCATACTTGTTAGCATACCCACTTCTAGCGGCCACTGCTTTTCCCATTCCAAATTCATTTCCATACACGCTAAACCTGGGCGAGCTACCCATCATCACGCAGTAGGGGTCAAAGAAACTACCAAGGTCATATATCAATGGACATTCTAACCACTTTTTCAGCAATTCCAGTACCACTCTCTCATTATGCTTTGCAACAGTCAAGTGCAACTTCCACGCTGCCCATCCTATACCATTTTCTACCAATTCCCCTGTCGTTGTTTCTGCACTCACCACATAAATTGAGTTTCCAAAGTATTCCTCAGGCACCGCTCCCATTCTTGGTCGATTGTTTATGGCCAACTTGCAACTTGTTCTTTGCTCGTATGGTGGGGAGCGGGCTCGAGTTATGCTTCTCCAAACAAGTGCTGATAATGACTGGAATGAAGAGATTTTTGTCGTATTGCACTCTGAGTTGGCTTTTGCTTTCAGTTTCGCAATAGAGTCCACCGAAAAGTGGAAGACTCTCTCTCTCAGAAAGGGCGCTTCAAATCTGCTGATAAACTCGTCGGGATGTTTGAAAGGAAGATTGATTGGTGGGCTGCAATCATTCGGAAACCATCTATTGTGAATGAGTTGCTGTGAAATGGAAACTTCGTATTCATGTCCTTGATCATGAGCTTGAAAGATCTGAGACCATGTATTGAAGAAATTCCAGTAAGAAGTTCCATCACCAACAGCATGGTTCATGGAACAACCTATGAAAACACCATCCACTAGTTCAGTGACTTGGATGGACAACAATGGCATGGTGTGACCATCATGGTTGACTGCTTTGTGATGGTCAAAGAATGAGTGAACAATGGGTGGGACGTCAATGGGAGAGAGTATGTCAGATATGGTCATGTCCAAGGTTGCATAGATGAATTTCGCTCCATCACTGTTTTTGCAATCAATGAAAACAACATAAAAGGGAGGGTCTTGCGTTTTGTGGGTGACGAAACGGCCCGCTAATGGATAGAAATGGGAGAGGGTGAGAGAAAGAGAGTGTCTGAGTTTCTCCAACAGTTTGTCTGTGAAATGATCTGGTTGAACAAGTGTTGAAGGCTTCTTGAAAAGTAGACCCTTCTGGATATAGTGGCTACTCAACATTGCAATATCCCAAGGTGTTAAATGGCATATTTGGTTTGACATTTCAGTGGGGCGGTGTGGCTGGACGAAGCATTCGGAAATGCGACGAAAGCCATGGGTAGCCATGATGCAGATGAGCACTCACTCCAACTCAAACTTATATGCCATAAAGCTTAGAGATTTTAGCACATATATATTTCGTTTGTCAAATCTGACCAAGAAATGGTTACTTTTCCAATGAATGGTAGGGTAGGTAAATGATTCATTCACACTGTGATTTTATCTACCCTAATTACAATTTCTTTTTATCTTTCTTCGTATTACATCACATGATTTATAAGTCTATTATTTTTCTTGTCTTTTTAATATATACTAAATATTAATACACCCAGTGTTCATAATCATTACTCTTTTATAAAGGAGGTCCTCACCATAATAAATAAATGCAGTCAAAGAAGAAAGTTGCCTCAACCACAATAATGCAGTCAAAGATCAGCCTCAAGTTTGTTGCCTTTACTCAGTTTGTTTTCTGCAACAAGAGCTTAAGGTTAAATTTAAATGCAATAGAATTAAATAAATCAAATGGATTATTTATTTGTTTAGAATGCAAAGAGTTAGTTTAATGTATTAGTTATTAAACAATAATAAAAAATAATTGTATTTTAATGATAAAGTTTATGACTTGGAGATAGAAAATTAAATATAAGTCTTATAAGTTGTAGTGTCTAATTGACGTGTAAAATTGTAACAAAACAACAATGGTGAGGGAAAAGTTTTCATTTACTAACAATTCATATTAAGAGTAGCTAGTATGAGTATTTGAGTGCTTGATAAAAAAAAGTGTTTTAGAGCTAGAGAGATAACCAACTTTATAAATAGCGTGTCTTGGAGTAAAAATGTTTTGGAACAGGCCATGACAAGTCTTAATATCAACTAATCGATCTCCAATTGGCCACTCTATTCCAAGTGTTGTTCGTCAAAGTCACTCAGATAATATTAATAAAAATGTACTCTCATAAGTGAGTAGATGATCAAGCGAAAAAACATTAACTTCGATAATAAGTATGTTGTGTATAGCCATAAAAGTTAAATCTTAAACTTTTATTTATAATAGTTGTTATAAACTTTTATTTTTTTTACTGATTTAATTATGATATAATCATATCTTAATCATTATTAAAAGATTGATTTATGATTATTATTTGTGTTAATATGATTTTAATTATATATTATTATTTTATCGGAATATTCGATCCAACATGATTGATTAATGGTCAACCAATAATGATCGATACACAAATAATACACATGATCATTGATAGACTAGAAGTAGGTCGGTCCAAAGTGTGAATACATAATACCGTGATAACATTCTCTGCAATATCATCTCTAACTTCCATAGTTACATTACTGTTACACTAATCATTCAGCTACTGTTGTTGACAATTGCTATACTAAACTGAGTTCGAATTGCCACGCGCTAGTTTTGTTGGGTGTAGCATGTGCATGTATTTGTTTTAACGTGCCTTTTGCTAAATAAACCATTAGAAGATTTTTTTTTTTAATTTTGTTTAATTATTAAAATCTTAAATAACTAATACCATATTATGTTTACATAGTTCATCTACAAAAGCATTAAAATAATACAAATGATCCCATTTTTATTATACGAAAAAGTTTTTTTTTTCTTTTCAATGGAAGAGCCTATAATATATATTTTGTATTCTTCTTCCTTCTTGTTTTTTTGCTTTTAAATCTTGATGGCACGTTTTTATGTTTTTTTTATATATAAAATAGTTGGAATTTTTTTTAAGAAACTTGCTCTCCCCACTCACTGTTATTTCTCAGATGTGAAAGGTTGCATGATCCGTGGACGAAGACGAGGAGAGTGGCTGTACCTATTGGCTTTTATGATAACACAGAATTGGTAATGAATGCTGAAAATGACATCCACTGAGAACATATCAAATTGAAACAAATGATCTTTAAATAAAAACATATTTAGTTCTAATTAAATTTTTCAGTGTACAAACAAATTATCTTTAAATATTTTTTGTGGTAGAAAGATTGGCCATTGCATGAAGAAGAAAGATTGGAGAGGATGGAAGAAGAGCATTAATCCTGAAAGCAATTGGGTACAAAAGTACACATTCCTGGTGAAAGAGAGTTCTGTCCCAATAGCCTCCATATTTATCAGAATCTGTAGCTTTCCACCAGTTAAGCATGACCCATTTTGAATATCTGTCTAAATGAACGAAATAACGACTTTTAAAAATAAAAATTATTCTTCCATTGATCTAAAATTTTTTAAATTCATTTAAAATTATCTTTTTTATTTTTTTATTTTCTTTCTTTTAAAAATATAAATATTTATACTTTTATAACTATTTTACTATATATTATTATGTACTAAATAAATATATAAAAATATGTGAAACTGTCTTTTAAAAAAGATATCTTCTTTGTTTTAAAGATATGTTTTTAAACAATTTATTGAAAGATATCTGTACTTTTGTTTAAATGTGTCTGTTTTTATTATTTTGTAATTTTGTACGTAATTACAATATTCTTCTAGTTTTGTGGAGCTCAATACCCTGAACTCAAGTTTTGCACAATGATCTCAACTTCTCTACTAACTGCAATAAGCTCGATTTGAATTTACTTAAAATACATTTTTACTCACTTTACAATATTTAATTATGTTATAGTTTAAATATTAATAAATAAATTGAGATGTATATATTTTTATAAATATAATTTTTATATCATAATTAAACTGAAATAAATAATCTAAAACAAATATATTAAATAATATAATAAATTTTAATAATAATTTAGAATTATATTAAATAATATAATTTAGAATTATAAAAACTTTTAAGGAAAAAAAAATAATTTTTTGATATAATTATTAGTATAAAGAAATCTTTTTATACTGTTAAAAGAAGTTTTTGTTGTGTACCAGAAATAGGAAACATAAAAGTATTGGATTTTTATGTGAGATTTAAAATAAAAAATCTTTCCTTTTAAACTAATTATGATTATAGTGGCGACTGTTATAAAAAGTTTGAAATAATTTATTATCATTTTAATTATAATGTTGTTCCTCAATTTTCAATAAAAAATTGGGTCAACATCTCAACAATATGGACAATACAATTTTGACATTAATTATAAAAAACAAAGATAAGGTATAAAGCATAACATTTGGAAAAAGTATCCAAGAGCTGCATACATCAAAGAACCAACTTGGGCGTTGCTCCTGTACACAAAATTATCAATGAAAACCTATGATTATAGAACATTTGGGAATGGATTATTTCAAAAAATCTTTCAGAAATTAAAAAGAAAAACAAACATCTTTCCAGAATAACATAAACATTTTCCTACCATCTCCATCATGCACAACTTCTTCATTCAAATCCAAAAATAAGCGTTTTCTTCCAAGACTTCCATAAGAGGATTAACAACTTTCACTCTTTTCTTCCTCAGAGTTTAAAGAGGTTACGTTCTCGACGAGTTGTTTGGCAGGTGGCACGGAAGAAAAATGTTGCGTTTTTGCTGCAGGTCCGCGGTGGAGCTCCAATTTGCTCCAGCGAGGTTGGTAGTTGGTGACACTATTTACACTCACTTTTTATATCGATTATGGAAAATCACACACTATTTTCAAAATTAGGTGATTTTTACTTTAATGAATTCATATGTTTGTATTTGTATTAGGAATAAATTATACAAATTATATGAATGATTATTTTGTATATTTAATTAAGATAAACAAGAAAATACTAAAGAGTTCTGAAGATTAAATAAGAAGTTAAGTCATCACAAGCCCATGGTCATCATGAGTTGATTGAGTCAATGAAGACTTTGTCTCGACTTAAAAATCAAACCAAATCGACTAAGGTTAGATGTCGAGATAATTTAACCCCAAATTAAAAATCGACACAAGTCAACTCGAGCTGAGTTGACTCAAACTAACCAAATTAATTTGGGTCAATAGGTTGAAGGTCGGACCAAGTTGGCCTAGATTAAATGATCAAGATGAGTCGACTCAACATATAGGTCAAAATGAGTCGATTTAAGTCAAAAAATCAAGATGAGTTAGCCTAGATAAAGGTCGAGTCAAGTTGACTTGGGATGAAACTCAAGTTAAGTCTGACTTGGTCGAAAATTGAGTCAAGTTAGTCATGATTGAAGGTTGAGGAGAATCTATTCCAACTGAATATCGAGGCAAGTTAGTTCGAACTAAAGGTCGAGCCAAATTACCTCGAACAAAGATCGAGTCAAACGGGTTTGGACTAAAGAATTAAGATGAGTTGGTCTAGTATGAAGGTCAATATGAGTTGGTCTAGGTCGAGGGTTGAGCTAAGTCAACTAGACTGGAGGTCGAGCAATGTTGACTTGAATTAAAGGTTAAGTCGAGTCACCCTCAGGTGATTAAAGGTTGAGCCTATTCACATGCGGCCATAGATTGAGCCGAGTCATCTCAGATTGAAGGTCATGTTGTTGGCTCCGACCAAAGGTTAAGATGAGTCAGTCCATGTTGAAGATCTTAACAAATTGGCCTGAGTCGAAGGCTTGGACGAGTTGAACCCGATTGAAGGTCGAGACAAGTTGACCTAAGTCAAAGGTCTAGACAAGCTAGTCCTTATCAAATTTCAATGAATTATCCTAAGTCCATAGTTATTCCAAGACGATCCATTCCATAGGTCGAACAGAGTCGACCTAGACCTAGGTAAAACTGAGTTGACGTAAACCTAAATCAAATCAATTTAACTCCAAATTAACTCAAGTGAACTCTGATCGATATTAAAATGAGATGACCTAGAACTAAGTGAAACTAAGTAATCTAGACTCAAATCGACACAAATGGACTTGAATTTAGATCAACTTTAATTAACTTAACTATTGTCTAATTAACCTAAGAGTGAAATATATTAAATTAATTTTATTCTATCTAATCTAAGTGGATACTGTTTAAATTTAATCTAACGAGAAGATTTCAAATCTATTAATTTAGATAAAATGAATTAGATTTTAAATATAATCTATTTTTTTAATCCATATTAGATTTAGAGTGAATTTTGAATAATTTAATCCATGACCACTTTGGAGACGGTGAAAGTTAGGACGGAGAAGTCACAGAAGTAAAAAGGGAGCAGAAACCGCAGGAGTTCACGAGAAATGATTTTTTGCAAGTTGTGCTAAAAACTTCTTCTCGTGACTCTGTTGGATTCTCTCTAGAATTTGGATTCTGTCTGTTTCGGTGCTCTTTCTCTGCCATATCTACGTTGGTTCTATTCATCTCTCCTTTACGATCTTATATCAAGTATTGTTCTATTTACACTTTTATGTTTGGTGAAAACAAGAGATAAATTTAACAGATGTTTTCAATAATAACTTCTCTCTATTAATAAAATTCAATCCATATTACATTAATTAAAAGATGTCCTTGTATCACTACATGTAGCAAACTAGAACAGCAGGGGGTTGAAGTCAGAAACTGCATCCATGAATTCCTTGTCTGATTCCAAGGCACTCATTGTATGTGAGAAAAGGCAAACTTCCAAATCAATGCTTCCTCCTCCTTCACGGCCTGGGTATGATGACACTTTCCCATCAAATTTATTTGCATAGCCACTTCTAGTAGCCACCGCTTTCCCCATTCCAAATTCACTCCCATACATATTGAACCTCGGGGAGCTACCCATCATCACACAATATGGTTCAAAGAAACGACCCATTTGATATATCACAGGAGAATCTAACCACTCTCGGAGATACTGCAACACCACTCTATCGTTGAGGTTTTTAACAGCCACATGCAACTTCCATGCCGCCCATCCTAGATCATTCTCAACCAATTCCCCTGTTGTCGTTTCTGCACTCACTGCATGAAGGCAGTTTCCAAAGTATTCTTCAGGCAGAGGCGGCTCCATTCTTGGTCGAGTGCTTGCGGCTAATCTGCAAGTTGTTTTTTGGTCAGACGGTATGGAGCGCGCACGAGTTATGGACCTCCAAACAAGTGCTGATAATGACTGGAAGGAAGATATTGTTGTGGTATTGGATTCTGAGTTGGCCTTTGCTTTCAGTTTCGCAATAGACTCTGCTGAAAAGCGGAAAAATCTCTCTCTCAGGAGAAGGGGTTTTTCAGATCTCTCTATAAACTCGTCATGATGTTTGAAAGGAAGAGATATCGGTGGTCTACAATTATTTGGAAACCAACGATTGTGAATTGGTTGGCGTGAGATGGGAACATCGTATTCAAGGTTTTCAGATTGAGATTGTGCTTGAAAGATCTGAGACCATGAATTGAAGAAATCCCAATAAGAAGTTCCATCGCCAATAACATGGTTCATGGAACAACCTATGAAAACACCGTCCACAAGTTCAGTGACTTGGATAGACAGCAGCGGCATGGAGTGACCGTCATGGTTAACTGCTTTGTGGTGGTCAAAGAATGATTGAACAAGTGGTGGGACATCAAGGGGGGAGAGGATATCAGCTATAGTGATATCCAGAGTTGCATGAATGAATCTAGCTCCATCACCGCTGTTGCAATCAACAGAAACAATATAAGAGGGAGGGTTTTGGGTTTTGTGAGTGACAAGGCGACCGGACAATGGATAGAAATGGGAGAGGGTGAGAGAAAGAGAGTGCTTGAGCTTCTCCAACAGATTTTGTATGAAATCGTTTTGATGAAGCAGGATTGCAGGCTTCTTGAAGAGTAGACCCTTCTGAATATAGTGCACAGACAACATGGCAATATCCCAAGGTGTTAAATTACAGATTTGATGGGAGAAGTGGTTGGAGCGGTGAGGCTTCACAAAACACTCCGAAATGCGTCGTAGGACAGGAGTACCCATTCTGCAGATACTCGCACACGGTCAAGATTGGTGTTGCAGATATCTCCAAGATCAAGTTTTTGCCTCATTTCAAAATAGAGGGATCTTTTAGGGTGTGTTCACTTGAGGGTGATAGGAGGTGATTGGGGGAGAGTGATTGAGTGAATTTGAGGGTAATTTTTTTTGCTGTTTATTTGGGTGAATTTGGAGGTAAACGAAAGTGAATTTTGAAATAAATTTTTTTAATCTGTCATATAAACTAAATCCTTCACCAATTCTCACAATTTTTTTTTTCAAAATTCACTCTCGTTTACCACCAAATTCACTCAAATAAACAGCAAAAAAAAATTATCCTCAAATCCATTCAATCACTCTCCCCCAATCACCTCCTGTCACCCTCAAGTGAACACACCCTTACAGACAACCCTTTCACCTATTAAAAGATATTTTTATAATTAAAAATGAATCTAAAAACAATTTAGCCGTCGTCTAACATAATCTTTATATTCCCACGGGAGGCATTTGAATGATTGACTTAATTTTTTTACCATAAATAATTTAAATATTAAAGTCTTGCTGCAGTCCTTAAATTTATTTTCATTATTTTAATTATCTGGATCATAAGAAATCATAATAGATTTCAATTATAATTTTTTTATTTTTAAATTAAAGAATTAATATTGAAAATAAATAATTAGAGTTATAGATTCAACTTAAATTTAAACAGTTTGTATTTTCTTTAGATTTTTACATAATGTTTCGTTGTCATGTCAACCATTGTCTCCACGCTACTGACATCATTTAATTAGTATGAAAATATCTCAAATTATATAATTTTTAATTGGGATAATGATATTTAGACAACATTTTTTTGACAATATTTGAACATTGATTACGTGTCAAACTGTGATTGGTCAAAAATTACTCTACTATCAATACTAATAATCATAAACATTATTGTGGAATAATTTTTGACCAATCACAGATTGACACGTAATCAATGTTCAAATGTTGTCAAAAAAATATTGTCTAAATATCATAATCCTTTTAATTATTACGATATTTTGAATTACTTGCGAATTTTAACATATTTACCTTCATAAGCGAGAAAACTTCTTTTATATTGATTTTAAAATATAAAATGATATTTACCTTATTTATTAAGTTCATTATAATTTTTTCGTGTGTTTTTATTCAAATAGTAAGAGAATAATACAAATTTAATAAATTAAAAAAAAAACTTAATTAGTAATTTATTTTGTTATATTTAATTTGATTTTTTTTATTTTTTAATTAAGTGGTATAAACATTAATATTTTATCTTTGTAAATGATGTATATGTTCGAGTAATTTTTATTATTATCTTATGTGTTAGTATCACGTTTATTAATATTGTATAAAAATAATTTTTATTTGATAATTTAACTTTATAAAAAATAGTAAATAATATAAATATTCTGAACAAAAATTTCATATCATACGCATGATTTTACGATTAAATATTTTATATCCTTGTTCGGATAAGAATCAGATTTAGTAAATTGTAAACTAGATTTAAGATTATTATGTTAAAAATATTGTTTACATATTATATCATAAGTATTATTCGAAACTCCATACTATATGTAACTCTATATATCTGATAATAGGTTGTTTTGGCTTAATTACGGAGCTGAAGAGACGGTTAGACTTTGGGAACAAGTTACGTTTTTGGGGAAAGGAGGAGTGTGTTTTGAGAAAGATAAAGGAGTTGGAAGAAAGAGATACTAAGTTGAAGAAACAGGAGGTACTTGAAGGAATTAATAAATAAGGAAAACGCTGGAATGTTATGTTCATAAGAAACATAAGTATGTTAGAAGTGAATTTTAAGGTTAATTCAATTTCATAAAACTAATTTGTAAGGTAGAGTCTGGATTCTACTTATATATTAAAAATTAATCTATTTTTAGTCGATGTGGAATTTATAATACAGATAGACTGGGTAGATAGAATCCTAATATCCCATGAGTGGTTGGAGAAATGGCCTGGTTGTAAACAACATATTCAACATAGATAACTATCAGACCATTGTGCTTTAGTGCTAAAAGCTACAATAGTTGACTGGGGACCAAAGCCTTTTAGTACATTGGATGTTTGGATCAATGTTAAAGGTTTTAATAGCGAAATCAAAAGGATGTGGAACCCATACACAATAAAGCCAAATCGTATGGTGTCTCTGAAAGAGAAGATAAGAAATATGAAAAATGATTTTGCTTAGTCAATTTAGACTGTTGAATATAAAATGGATTAAATTTTGAAACAAAAATCAAGAGCTAGACGGGTAGAATAAGGGGATACAAACTCTAGGTATTTTCAATCCTTGATTAGATGGAGACAAAATTAAAGAGGTGAAAGTACAAGGCAAGTGGTGTGATGATCTAACTAAAGGTGGTAAAAGGAATGGTTAAACAATTTTTTGAAAATTGCGGAGGGAGACATTGATATAAAGCTTGGAAATATTGAATTTCAAACACTAAAAGGTGAATGTGATGTTGATTCGAGGGTTTTGAGGAAACAAAAATTAACGATGTTGTGTAAGTACAAAGATTCCAAAAAAAGATAATCCTTTAGATTAGATGAATGTAGACCAACATTTTTTATAGTTGTCTGTAAGTACAAAGACCCCAAAAAAGATAATCTATTGGATTAGATGAATATACAACCAACATCTTTGGTAGTTGCGTGTATAAATGGTGGTTTGAAAGAGAGTTATTTTTGTGTTTTAATTGATGGTGCTCAGTAGTGTAAATATACTGCTAAGTGTTGCCAACATAAAAAAAATAACTTATTTAAACATGTTTCACACGAGGTTTTGAAAATTCTCTTATCTTCATATTTCATTTTGTACTCGGAGCGATTAGGAGAGATCCTTAAAGGTTGTTTGGTTTGTCGGTAAGTTCCCTCCTTTTCCTTGGGCTTTAATATTCATCAATAGTGTTTTTCCCCTTTTAGGGTTGATGAAAGAGAGATTCTACGAATTGGAGGTGTTGATACGAAGAGAATGTGCAATTAGAGCATGGAGCAAGGTTCACGTGTAGTTTACAACAAAATATATACCAGCAAGCATACTGGGTAATGTTGTATCCATAGGAATTTGGCAAAAAGAAACACCATGTTTTAACTATTTAACTATTTTGATCCTTTGTAAAATAGTTTATGTGAAAAAAAAAGTTTATATTGGTGAAAATGTTGTAAAATAAGTTGGAAATGTGTTTAAGTTAATAAATTAATGACTTTTAAATGGTTGAAACATGTTGAAAAAACTCGACAGAATAACCAACTAAAATGAAAAACTCGCTAAGACAACCAAGTAGAGTGGAGAACTCGATTAAACAGTCGATAAGAGTAGACAATTCTGCAACACAATTAAGTAGAATGGATAACTTAACAATATTATCGAGTAGTAAGGATAATTCGGCAAGATAACTAAGTAACATAAATAAACTAATTATACAACTGAGTAAGTAAAAGGAAGACAATAAAAGTGAATAATCCACTTAAAAACATGTAAACCCAAATATTTATTATGCTAATATAAAATTTTAAAACAGTATACCATAATCTCAACCTAATTATAATTTTTAAAATTTCATATAATTCTTTTAACTAATTATTTTGTAAAACTTAATCAGATAATATCAATATTATTTATTATATACAGAATTAAAATTATTGTCATATTACACAGATTAAACATTTACAACAATAACATAATTTTTAACTCTCGCTAAAAAAATTAAATACCAAATGAAATTAAATGTCAAACATCTATCAATTACCTTATCATTTTTTATAATATCTATCGTAACCTTTTCATTACATTTCATTAAATAATAATTTCACTATTTTATTAAATTTTCATATGTAAATTATGATTTTTTTTTTCATATAAATTTTTTAAATTGAATATTTTGTAAAATCAATTAACAGCATTATACTATGATATAAATTGTATATCAATTTCATATATTATATTTAAAATATAAGCTATTGTCATATCACTTAAAATACCTACTTAAATATTTTATTGATAACAACTCAAACAAATAAAATAAAGGAAAATGATATTTTAACACAATTTTTTGATACCATTTTGACACTACACACGTGTCAAAATGTGATTGGACGATTTCAAATTAAAAAAGGAAAATGATATTTTGACACCAATTTTTGACACTATTTTGACACTGCACACGTATCAAAATGTGATTGGACAATTTCAAATTAAAAAAGCTGAAACAAGGACATATTTGGAAGAAAAAAATCAAAGATTTTTTTTAATTTGAAATCGTCCAACCACATTTTGACACGTGTACAGTGTCAAAATGGTGTCAAAAAATTGGTGTCAAAATGTTATTTTCCATTAAAAAAACAAACTTTGGCTTTTTTCTTCCAAATATATCCTGTCTCAACTTTTTTAATTTGAAATCCTCCAATCACATTTTGACACGTGTACAGTGTCAAAATGGTGTAAAAAAATAATGTTGAAATATCATTTTCCTAAAATAAAATAAAGAAAATGATATTTTAACATCATTTTTTGACACCATCTTGACACTGCACACGTATCAAAATGTGGTTGGACGATTTCAAATTAAAAGAACAAACTTTGATCACAGGTGTCAATGTTAAAATAGTGTCGAAAAATGATGTTAAAATATCATTTTCCATAAAATAAATAACCCGTGGGTGGACACGGGTGGCACGGTCCCATCTATAAGAGAGTATAGTATGTCATGTTTCAGAACTCAGCAAAAGAAAGAGAAAGAGTCGAAAATGAGTACCCCCGCCATTCGACGCATTTCAGAATGCTTTGTGAAGCCTCGATCCTCCAACAAAATCTGCAATTTAGCTCATTGGGATATTGCTATGTTGTATACAAACTATATGAAGGGGTGTCTTCTCTTCAAGAAACCTGCGACCCTTATTCATGAACATAATTTCAAACAAAATCTGTTGGAGAAGCTAAAAACCTCTCTTTCTCTTACCCTCTCCCATTTTTATCCTTTGTCTGGTCGCCTTCTCACCCACAAAACCCAAAACCCTCCCTCTTATACTGTTTCTATTCATTGCAACAACAGTGATGGAGCTAGATTCATTCATGCAACTCTGGATATCACTATAGCTGATATTCTCTCCCCCCGTGACGTCCCACCCATTGTTCAATCATTCTTTGACCACCCCAAACCACTCAACCATGACCATCACACCATGCCGCTGTTGTCCATCCAAGTCACTGAACTAGTGGACGGTGTTAGCATAGGTTGTTCCATGAATCACGCTGTTGCTGATGGCATTTCGTATTGGAATTTCTTCAATACGTGGTCTCAGATCTTTCAAGCACAATCTCAATCTGAAAACCATGCATACGATGTTCCCATCTCACGCCAACCCATTCACGATCGTTGGTTTCCAAATAATTGTAGACCACCGATCTCTCTTCCTTACAAAGAGCATGACGAGTTTATAGAGAGATCTGAAAAACCCCTCATGAGGTGTAGAATTTTCCAATTTTCAGCAGAGTCTATTGCGAAACTGAAAGCAAAGGCCAACTCAGAATCCAATACCACAGTAATCTCTTCCTTCCAGTCATTATCAGCACTGGTTTGGAGATCCATAACTCGTGCGCGCTCCCCACCTTCTGACCAGAAAACAACTTTCAGATTAGCCGCAGACTGTCGATCAAGAATGAAGCCGCCTTTGGCAGAAGAATACTTTGGAAACTGCCTTCATGTAGTGAGTGCAGAAGCGACAACAAAGGAATTACTTAAGAATGGTATAGGATGGGCAGCACGGAAGTTGCATGTGGCTGTTACAGACCTTAACGATAGAGTGGTGCTAGAATCTATGGAAGGGTGGTTAAATTCTCCTTTCACAATTCAAATGGGTCGTTTCATTGACCCGTACAGCTTGTTGGTGGTTGGTTCGCCGAGGTTCAATATGTATGGATGTGAATTTGGAATGGGGAAAGCGGTGGCTTCTAGAAGTGGTTCTGCAAACAAACTTGATGGGAAGGTGTTGTCATACCCAGGGCGTGAAGGAGGAGGAAGCATTGATTTGGACATTTGCCTTTTGCCACACACAATGAGTGCTTTGGAATCAGACGAAGAGTTCATGAATGCAGTTACTGAGTTTGATCCCCTTTTGTTCTAGTTTCCGAAGAAGAAAAGAGAGCCATGCTGAAGGAGAGAAATAGAGAGTTTGTGTGAGAGAGATATACCATCCATACATTATCTTAACCTTTTCTTTTCATAGTCACATGTAGAGAGAGATATAATGTAGGCCATGAGGTGTTCTTCCTACACCTCCCAAATATCGGGTTAGTCGGTTACTCCCAATTGTTAGTCAGTTACTTCCTTTCTTCTCCACTCGATACTCTCTGTGTGCATTCTAGTCCAGTGTGGTCCCGGTAATAGGTGGTTCTGTTGTCTTGTGGAGTTGTTCGTTGAGAGGCTGACATTAAAGTAATATTTAGGTTTTGAAATTTTAACCGCACTAAAATGTTTTCATTTATGATTTAAAATTTAAAATTAAGTATTCTTTTAAAAAGAAAACATTTTGTGAATCAAACAAACAAAACTTATTTCAGGATTTATTAAAAATATTTTAAATTCCATGCTGCCAGACCATTCTCAAGCAATTCCCTCTCGTCGTTGTTCCTGCATTTAGTCTATGAATTCAGTTTCCAAAGTACTTCTCAGCCAATGCCACTTGTTCGTTAATAACTTCCAACTTCTTTTCTGATCACACACCAAGCGTCAATGTTTTGTGTTGTGTTTCCAAAGGCTACCAAAAGTCGAAAATTTATTATCACTCTCCTATCATCCTATAAATACCAAATTATTCTGTACATTTTGAAATGCTGACAAAAATCATTCTTAGCACCGCGCTGTCAAAAATAAAATTACAAGCTAGAATTATATATATTATCATGAAAACAATACTAATTATTTGTAATATTGTAAATAATGATAACTATGGAAAATTTTCTTTTTAATAATTTTATAATTTTTCTTATAATTACAAAATGTGTAATATTCTATTTTTAGAAATTTATAACTGATAAAATTAAGACATTATAAAATGATAAACCAAAACATTGTCTAAAAAACTTATATATATATATATATATATATATATATATATATATATATATATATATATATATATATATATATATATATGTTTACTAATTTTTTTTGGTTATATAAAAAACATTAAGGTCATTTTAATAATTTAAAAATTTAATTTAAAATAAAAAATAAATAAAATATGTATGAATAGTTATCATCTTTTATTTTATTTTTTATTTTAAAAAATAATTACCTTTTATTTTATTTTATTTTTTTTATTTTAAAAAATAACTATCTCTTAAAAAATATATAATAAAAATAATAATTACACAATAGATAACTATCTTTTATTTTTTATTTTAAATTAAATTTTAAAATTATTAAAATACCTTTAGATTTAAAGTTAATTTTATTTTTAATAGGAAATTTTTTATAACCTGATATGTATCTAATAAGAAAAAGTCCTATAAATTAATAAATCATATATATATATATATATATATATATATATATATATATATATATATATATTTAATACAGTTACCTCTAAAAGTTAATAACTGTAAAAATAAAATTATATAAATAACTAAGATGACTTATAGTTTTAGACAATTTTAGCATGATATTTTTAGTAAAAAATAATAAGGTCATTTGTATTGTTTATGTTCGATTTTATTTTTTTAGGGTTACACTTTTCACTTGCGTATCATATAGTCCAATTATGCATATATATTATTGGTTTTTAAAAATAAGTTTAAATAACAACACTACGACTTTGTCATGCTACACCCAAAGAAAGGTTTGAAATCATGAAAAATAATAAGAATAAGAACGTTGAAATATTCTGGATGATAAAAATGTGATAGAAGAAAATTTTTAAATTACAAAGAAAATATGCTTTTTGTTGGTGATTACATGAATAGTTGATATTATTGACGATCATAATCTGTGGGTAATGTATAAAATCCATCGATAATTGTATTTTATTGATGGTTTACTGACAGGTAAAAGATTATTGGTAAAAATGTTGCCGGTAAATCTTATAGACGGACTTCTCATCCTTCGGTAATTACCGAAGACTTTTGACTGTCAATAATTATCGAAAGAAAAATTCATCGATAATTATCGAAGAAAAAGTTCGTCGATAATTACCGAAGGCTTTTGGTCGTCGGTAAATATCATGACCGGGTTCATCTTCTTCCCTCATTTTTTTTTTCGTTTTCATGAACTCTGCCACCAAAAAAGCATCACGCCAATAACCAACTCATTTCCAAACAATCAAACAACAAATTTATTTTCGATAGTTAAAATCATAGGGAATCATGGAGAGTTTCTCTGTAATTCTCAAATCTGTAAAAGAAAGAAGATGTTATTAGGACCGGTGATGTTCCTAATCGCACAGATCAACTCTACAACGGCTCGTAGGAAAAGTTATGATTGTCAAAAAGGTTGAAAAGCAAATAGTGGTGTGTTACAACAGTGGCAAGCCCGCGATGGTGGAGAGGAACAATGATGAGACTACAAGATGGTAAGAAAAAATGAGAAGAAGAAATGAGTAGCGGTGGCAAGAAGTTCCAAAGACCAAACATTGGAGGGTGGCACTGCTAGTGGGAAGAAGTATGATACTCAGATCGTAAGGAAAAATGAGAAGGAGAAATGAGCATGATGTTTGCCACATATATTGGCACTGGAGGCAAAATTTGGGTGGAAAAATTCCTGCTCTTTTTACCAACGGACATGAGCCTTTGGTAAATCTGCCGGTAAAGTCGGTAGTTGAAATAATGGGTGGGAAAATTCTTGCTCTTTTTATCGACGGTCATAAGCCTTCAGTAAATTTGTCGGTAAATGACATACATTTTACCGACGGACATGAGCCTTTAGTAAATCCTTCGATAAGTGACATACACATTACTGACGGTCAAGAATCATCGGCAAATTCGTCGATAATATGTATGTCACTTACCGACAGATTTACCGAAAACTTTTGACTGTCGATTAAAAAAATAAAAATTCATCGATAAATCCGTCGATAATGAAAATTTACCAACAGATATATATCCATCGGTAATATTAATAATTTTTGTAATTACATATATGTCCAAACAACATGATCTCTTGTAATAGAATACAAATTCATATAAGAAGGAAAGAATTAATTTTTCAATAAATAGTAATAACTTTTTACAATTATATATATATATATATATATATATATATATATATATATATATATATATATATATATATATATTTGATTAACTCAATGATAATGAATAAGAGAGAAATATAATTATTCCTATTTAATAGACATACTAAATAGTATTCTCTATCAAGATGTATTAGGTCGTTTCGTTTATAACATCCAAACCTATTTTTATTGGAAAAATATTCACAAATTATAATTAATAAAAGTAATTTGGTATCATGGTTCCTGTTCATTTTAGTATTTTTCAATGAATATTCACTCAGTAATTACTCATACTCACTACTACATTCATTAAAGATCTAGACTCTCTTACTGACTTTAGCATTGGAAAGTCTTTTGGAAGTGGATCTCTCCCTTGAGTAGATTCACACTCAAGATCCTGATAAGATCAACTACCAAATTGAAAAAAGAAAAATTGTGATCGAAAAGATTGGTGCATGAAATGACAATCATATTATTACATTTCCGACATATTATTTTGTCTGATAATCTTTTAATTCATACTTGAAATGTATGTAACTCGAAGTGAAAATGATGTATTAAACATCTTAGAGACAAAAAGATTTCATACTATATAAGTGAATGCAAATTTCACTTTATAAGTTAATTTGTGAGATAATTAAACTTTAAATTCACTTCTTAATATATATCAAAATATTCTTTTATTATAATTATTTTAATAATTTAAATTTAATATTTGTAATAATACTTAATGTGTAATCTACATTTCGAAAAAGTTACATTAAAAGAATAATATATATATATAATTATTTTATTGTTTTAAGTTAGATCAAAACTCTATTTAAATATTTTTATTATACTATTTATTTTTGTGATTTAATATTTATTTCTAGCGAGGTTTATGTCGCATTCTGTTTCATTCGCTATCGACCGCTATTGGACTACGCATTAATTATATTTTCACGCTCGATATGTCTATACCTCGGTGTGAAAGAGGTGTGTTGGAAGTCTCAAATCGACTAGAAATAAGACCAATTTATAATATATAAGTGGGCTGCAAACCTTACCTTACAATCCGATTTTGTGGAGTTGAGTTAAGCTTAAAGTCCATTTCTTAATATGGTATTAGAGCGTTAGAGATGCTTCTATCCGCTATCGGACCACCCATTAATTCTAAAACACCCTTGCTGAGAGAGAGAGAGATTTTTCCACTTTTCAGCAGAATCAATTGCCAAACTGAAAGCAAAGGCCAAATCATAATCTAATCTCTGCCCTCCAGTCATTATCAGCACTTGTTTGGAGATCCATAACTCGTGCGCGCTCCCCACCGTATGACCAGAAAACAACTTTTAGATTAGCCGCAAACAGTCGATCAAGAATGAAGCCGCCTGTGGCAGAAGAATACTTTGGAAACTGCCTTCATTTAGTGAGTGCAGAAGCGACAACAAAGGAATTACTTGAGAATGGTATAGGATGGGCAGCATGGAAGTTGCATGTGGCTGTTACAGAACTTAATGATAGAGTGGTGCTAAAATTTCTGGAAGGGTGGTTAGATTCTCCTTTCATAATTCAAATGCGTCGTTACTTTGGACAGTACAGCTTGGTGATGGGTAGTTCGCCCAGGTTCAATATGTATGGATGTGAATTTGGAATGGGGAAAGCGGTGGCTGCTAGAAGTGGTTCTGCAAACAAACTAGATGGGAAGGTGTCTTCATACCCAGGGCGTGAAGGAGGAGGAAGCATTGATTTGGAGATTTGCCTTTCGCCACACACAATGAGTGCTTTGGAATCAGACGAGGAGTTCATGAATGCAGTTACTGAGTTTGATCCCCTTTTGTTCTAGTTTCCTAATACGCCTATTATTATGTTCACCACCTTCACTTTTAGGGTTCATGAGTGTCCTAGTAGTATTAGGGTTCATGCAATATCCGGGTATCATTTTTAGTAAATTGTTGATTGAGTCTGATCTTCCAAAGTTGAAGAAGTACTGTGTAAAGCTTTAACTCCAGGAATTTCTTCAAATTTGCCATTTCAAAGTATTCATTCTCCACTTAATTAATTTTCATTCACGATAAGATGAATAACTGACGCTCAAAGCTAGTGGAATATTGAATGTAATTAAAAAAAAATATTATTTATTTTTTATAGTTGCGCTGGTTATAATATAATTTATTACGTATAGACTTGAAAATGGATTCATTGACCCATTTATCTCCTTTAATTTAATTAGTGTTTCGTTATATTTTTGCTAAGTTACATAGTAATAAATATGTCAATAATTTTTATAAACTGAGGGTAATCGATCAGACCAATTAGTGATAGTCACACTGTGAACTAACTTGTTTAGATGTAAAAAATTTTATTTAGTTGTGTTTTATATTTGGTCCTAAAATAAGATCAATACTAATGTGATTCAGAAATACTCAATCATATATAATAGAAAATTGTACAGTTAATACTAAAGCATATTTAATCTAAGCTCAAGGGACTCAAGCTTGTGAAATCTATTGTATAAAGACTCAATTTCAATTATATCATCTAGTTAAACTTCACTCTATTAGTAGTTAAGTGATGTGTTGTTAATGTTATTTAATTAGTAAGTCTTGTCATTAAAACATTTAAATTATTTTTGTTAATAAAAATATTTGAATAATAATATTAAAGAAATATATATGATGATAAATACTGTGAATTTATATAATAAATATAAATTGTTCATATAGCAATCCCACATCAAGTTAAATAAGAGTGACGATAAAGAAAACAAACACTATAATTTAACCTGAAGTTTTCATACTCCTTGATTAAAAACATGTATAAAATTTAATCTTTATCCTAATTATTTATATTTGAAGAAACTTATAATTGGGTAAAGAAAAGTATTCCAGTGTTACTTATATAATAGTATGATTTATCATTTATAATTAAAATACTCTATTGCTATTTTATAGTATTTACTGGGAAGACAGTGAAATCCTTTTATAAATATTAAATCTTGTTTAATAGATTATTTTTCATAAAACTTAGAAATACCAACATCTATACCAACTTTTTTATAAACCCGTTAACGTGTATGTTCTTAATATATAATATATGACATAGCTATTAACATTTGTTATATTGTTAAGAAAAATACATTTATTTTTTGTTCTATATATATACTCTTAATTATATGTTTTGAAATGATTTTTACATTCTATCACCAACGTGTGCTTTTAAGTAGGGTTTATATGAGTAGGATTTTCCTCATGAAAGTTTCGTCACGAGTAGATTTTTCCTAACCCTTTGATCATTCTCCAATACCTTTCCTAATCCAAAGGAATGTTTCCCAGGATATCTCTAATAAAAGGTTTAATTCTGATGTATTATTTCAAAGAGTAGAGTACCATATATATACATATATAATTCTTCATCTATTAAAGAAATGACAGGTGCACAAATCTGCACAAATTAAAATAATATCTAAATTATAACTAACACAATATTTGATTGCCTAATATCCTTTAATAGAATATTTAGCATATCTTAACACCCCCGCTCAAGTTGGTGCATGGATATCACACATTCCCAACTTGAATAGAGACTCATCATACAATCTTCTTGACACTCCTTTGGTGAGAACATCAGCCAACTGTAACTCTGATCTTATAAAAGGAAAGGAAATTATTTCAGCTTCAATATTCTCTTTGATGAAATGTCTATCAATCTCCACATGCTTTGTTCTATCATGTTGAACAGGATTATGAGCAATTGCAATAGCCGAAGTATTGTCACAGTACAAACTCATAGCTTCATTCGGTTTAAATCCCAAATCTGATAACACATTTTTAATCCACAGAAGTTCACATACACCTAGTGCCATGCCTCTGAATTATGCTTCAGTACTAGATCTTGCTACTACAGGTTGTTTTTTACTCCTCCAAGTTACAAGATTCCCTCCTACAAAAGTAAAGTATCCAGAGGTAGATCTTCTATCATCTTTTGAACCTGCCCAATCTGTGTCAGTGTACCCTTCTACCTTTAAGTTTCCATTATTTGANAACAAAATTNNTTTTCCAGGAGCANACTTCAAATATCTCAAAATTCTTTCAACAGCATCCATATGAAGCTTTCGTGGGTCATGCATAAATTGGCTAACAACATTCACTGCATAGGTGATATCTGGACGTGTATGGCACAAATAAATTAATTTTCCTAC
>NC_028355.1:21578085-21638606 GCF_000741045.1 Vigna radiata var. radiata | reverse complement strand
AATAGTGATGGAAATAATTTTTTTAAATAACCAAATGAGGGATGTCCCAACTGTTTATGCCACAACCAAATTTCTTTTTTGTTTTTATCTTGTATGTGATCATTCGCAAGACAAGTCAATCCTCTTTTATGGTTTTGTCGTGAGACACTTTCCAGATAATACAGTCCTTCACTCTCTCTACCACTGACAATCTTCTCCTTGGAATGGATGTTCTGAAAAAGACAATGGGTTGGATAAAACAAGGCAACACAAGAATGTGATTTTGTTAACTTGCTGACGGAGATAAGATTACAATTTAATGTAGGAACAAATAAGACACCAGGAATTGATAAGGAGGGTGAGAAGGATATAGTACCTATACCTTCAATAGGAGATGAGACCCAATTGGCATTAATAATAACACTTTTAGAACAATTAGAGGAAAAACTAGTAAATATATGAGGATCACAAGTCATATGATCAGTAGCACCTGAATCAATTATCCAATCACTACCCTTAGTAACAACAGAAAGATTAAGAACAGAGTTAGATAGACCTGACTTGGCCACAAATCCGGCAGCAGTAGAAATATAACTCTTGGAAGCAGCGAAAGTTCCAGAATTCCTATATTGTAGAGGATATCAGTGTTTGGCTCTTGATACCATAATAAAAGGTTTAATGAATAATTCTGATGTATTATTTCAAAGAGTAGCGTACCATATATATATATATATATATATATAAGGATCCTATAATTCTTCATCTATTAAAGGAATGACAGGTGCACAAATCTGCACAAATTAAAATAATATCTAAATTATAAGTAACACAATATTTGATTGTCTAATATCTTTTAATAGAATATTTAACATATCTTAACAATCTCAAAAACTTTTATTTCTCCCTTGTCGTGGATTCTCTTGACTTTTCATCATAATGGACCAAATTTTTGGTCAATTATTAAAAAAAAAAAATGCAGGTTTGCTTCTCACTAAGTCATTCCCAAAAGACTAATACTATTCTTTGGCTTTGGTTGAATATTCCTTCTAAATGGCAAATAGAAAAACTTGATACGAAGGATACGGAAAGACAACATATTATTACATTTTATATGTATTTATGGGTTTTTATCATTTATTCATTAATATCTAATTTTATATTTAAAATATATGTATTTAACGAGAATATATTAAAAACCTCACATTAAATAAAAATAAAATTATTTTATATTGTATAAATAAGTATAAATATAAAATT
The DNA here is from genome assembly GCF_000741045.1 of Vigna radiata var. radiata. NCBI lineage: Eukaryota > Viridiplantae > Streptophyta > Magnoliopsida > Fabales > Fabaceae > Vigna > Vigna radiata. Next base: position 21,637,370 of record NC_028355.1, on the reverse strand, counting down.
ATAAATTAATGAGATAAATTAAATTTAAAGTTTTCTTAATACTCTAAATATTCTTTTATTATATCATTCTATTTTAATGGTTTAAAATTTAATATTTATAATACTTAATGTGTAATTTATAGTTTGAAAAAATAATATCAAGAGAACAATATAAATATGTATATAGTTATTTTATTAGTTAAATTAATCTTAAATTAAGCTCTTTAATATCTTCAAATATTTTTTTGTTATACTATCTTATTTTAGTGATTTAAAATTCAATATTTATAATAATACTTAATGTAATATTTGAGAAAACAATATCAAGATAACAATAAAAAGTTTACCACATACCAATTACACCAAATAAAACATAAAACAAATATATCACAGAAAACTAGAATATAATACAGCATAGTTATGTTAACATGATAAAATTAGTATCCATAGAGTTGTTTAATGTTTAAAAAGAAGTAAATTTTCTTAAAATAAATGACTATATTGTTACAGAGAAATTCTTTTCACATTACTTCACTCTTTTACAGAGATATCTTCTACTGCATTCTCTACCATTTCTGTTCACATTTTTTTTTCTCCTTTTCAACTTTATAATTTTCTCTTCATAACTTTTTTCCCTCAAAAGCTGCCTTTCAAGTTCCCACTATTTTTAAAAGTATAAATAATCTAGATGGGATTAAGCTTACTTTTATTTTTAATTCATTTATTAGTTCATCTTATTTTATTTACCCATCTAAGCCAATCCAACCGTTATAATAATAATAATAATAATAATAATAATAATAATAATATAAATTATTCTTTATTTTTGTTATGACTCAGGATTTCTGAAAATATTAAAATACGAAACATATGTTATATATACAAAAGTGTATTTTTTGTATTCATGTTTTTATGCATAAAATTAAATATGACAAAATGTTAAATATTAATAATATCTTAATCTTAGTTTTTTAAAATTTAAATAATGACTAAATATATTTTCAATTTAATATAAAAAATATTTTTAAATTTAAAAATTTTCTAAAAACTAATATAAATAAGAAAAGTATTAAACAAATAATCTTACCAGTTTTATACTTATTTTCCCGGAACTTCAGGGTAATGGATACTAGTCAAAGGAAGGTGGCAATTGACTGCTTTATTTATTTTTATTTAATATCTATATAAGAGAGTATTAAGGATGTCCTGTTTCAGAACTCAACAAAGGAAACAGATACCCTGCATAATGAGTAACCTCGCTGTTCGACGCATTTCAGAATGCTTTGTGAAGCCTCAATTCTCCAACCAAATCTGCAATCTAACTCCTTGGGATATGGTTTCGCTGTCTACAAACTATATCCAGAAGGGTCTTCTCTTCAAGAAACCTGCAACCCTTATTGATGAACAACATTTCATACAAAATCTGTTGGAGAAGCTCAAACACTCTCTTTCTCTTACCCTCTTCCACTTTTATCCCTTGTCTGGTCGCCTTGTCACCCACAAAACCCAAAACCCTCCCTCTTATACTGTTTCTATTGATTGCAACAACAGTGATGGAGCTAGATTCATTCATGCAACTCTGGATATCACTATAGCTGATATCCTCTCCCCCTTTGACGTCCCACCCATTGTTCAATCGTTCTTTGACCACCACAAAGCAGTCAACCATGACGGTCACACCATGCCGCTGTTGTCCATCCAAGTCACTGAACTACTGGACGGTGTTTTCATTGGTTGTTCCATGAATCACGTTGTCGGTGATGGCACTTCGTATTGGAATTTCTTCAATACATGGTCTCAGATCTTTCAAGCACAATCTCAATCTGAAAACCATGAATACGATGTTCCCATCTCACGCCAACCCATTCACGATCGTTTGTTTCCACATAATTGTAGTCCACCAATCTCTCTTCCTTTCAAACATCATGACGAGTTTATTTGGAGATCTGAAACACCCTTGCTGAGAGAGAGATTTTTCCACTTTTCAGCAGAATCAATTGCCAAACTGAAAGCAAAGGCCAACTCAGAATCTAATACCACAAAAATCTCTTCCTTCCAATCATTATCAGCACTTGTTTGGAGATCCATAACTCGTGCGCGCTCCCCACCGTCTGACCAGAAAACAACATGCAGATTAGCCGCAAACAGTCGATCAAGAATGAAGCCGCCTGTGTCAGAAGAATACTTTGGAAACTGCGTTCATGCAGTGAGTGCAGAAACGACAACAGGGGAATTGCTTGAGAATGGTATAGGATGGGCAGCATGGAAGTTGCATGTGGCTGTTACAGACCTTAATGATAGAGTGGTGGTAGAATTTCTGGAAGGGTGGTTAGATTCTCCTTTCATAATTAAAATGGGTCGTTACTTTGACCCGTATAGCTTGTTGATGGGTAGTTCGCCCAGGTTCAATATGTATGGATGTGAATTTGGAATGGGGAAAGCGGTGGCTGCTAGAAGTGGTTATGCAAACAAATTTGATGGGAAGGTGTCGTCATACCCAGGGCGTGAAGGAGGAGGAAGCATTGATTTGGAAGTTTGCCTTTCGCCACACACAATGAGTGCTTTGGAATCAGATGAAGAGTTCATGAATGCAGTTACTAAGTTTGATCCCCTGTTGTTCTAGTTTCCTAATACGCCCATTATGTTCATCACCTTCACTTGTTTGTTTGTATTACTAATCAAATAAAGGCGATTGAAATAAATATATGTGGGATCGAGTAGAAAAAACATATTAATTAGATGGGCTACATGAATCTTTTTCCCTCTTAACTTTTCTTAATTTTCACTTTTTGTTATGTTAGAAAATTTTATTCTCAACTAATAAAAGAATTTTTCATGGGCGTCGGATATCATATTTAATAGATTGTTTATCAGAGTCATTGATATCAGAACATATTTAATTAAGCTCATGGATCTCATGCTCACGAACTCTTTAGTGTTACTCAATTCCAATTTTATTGTGTGGTCAAACTCCACCCTTTTATTAGTATTTAATTACTGTGTTGTTCATGTGCATTTAATGAGTGTGTCCTACCGCTAAGACATTTAAATTATTTTTGTTAATGAATATATTTGAATAATAATATTAAAGAAGTGTATATGATAATTAATAATGCAAATTTATATAATAAATATAAATTATTCATATAACACATTAAGTTAAATAAGAGTGACAATAATTATTTATATTTTATAATTGGGTAAGAAAAGTATTTTAGTGTTACTTATATAATAATATTATTTATAATTTTTAATTAAAATGATAAATAATATTATTGACAACCCGATTATTGATAATAGTCAAAAGGAGAAGTGAATCCGATTATTATTGACATAAAAAGGCTGAGAATGACGATTCCTTTCAATAATATTAATAATGGACTTGGAATATTTTAGGTTTGGAAATGAGAATTAGGAAACTGCATTCATAAACTCTATGTCTGATTCAAGAGAGGTCATTATATGTGGTAAAAGGCAGATTTCCAAATCGATGCTTCCACCTCCTTCACGACCTGGAAATGATGTGACCTTCCCATCAAATTTGTTGGCATATCCACTTCTCACTGCCACTGCTTTCCCCATTCCAAACTCACTCCCATACATGTTGAACCTTGGTGAGCTACTTATCAAAACAACGTACGGCTCCAAAGGCTGACTAGTGTGCTTGATCACTGGAGACTGTAACCACTCTTGGAGTAAATGCAACACCTCTTTGTCATTGTGCCTTGTAACAGCAAGGTGCAACTTCCCTGCAGCCCATCCTAGATCATTCTCAAGTAATTCCCCAACTGTAGTTTCCGCATTCAACTTATCAACCGAGTTTCCAAAGTATTCATGAGGCAGAGGTGGCTCCATTCTTGACCGATTGTTTGCAGTTAAGTTAAAACGTGTTTTTTGCTCATATGGTAGGGAGCATGCTCGAATTATTGATCTCCAAACAAGTGCTGATAATGACTGGAACGAAGAGATTTTCCAAGTATCACTGTTGGACTCTGAGTTTGCCTTTGCTTTCAGTTTTCCTATCGACTCTGCTGAAAAGTGGAAGATTCTCTCTCTCAGCAAGGGCGCCTCATACCTCCTGATAAACTCGTCGTGATGTTTGAAAGGAAGATTGATTGGTGAACTGCAATTATTTGGAAACCAGCGATTGTGAATAGGTTGGCGAAAAATGGGAGCATCATATTCTTGGCCTTGAGCTTGTGCTTCAAAGATCTGAGACCATGTATTGAAGAAATTCCAATACGAAGTGCCATCACCGAGAGAGTGATTCATTGAACAACCTATGAAAACACCGTCGATCAATTCAGTGACTTGGATGGACAACAGCGGCATGGTGTGACCGTCATGGTTGACTGCTTTGTGGTGGTCAAAAAATGAGTGAAAAATGGATGGGGTGTCAACTGGGGAGAGTAGTTCAGATATGGTGACATCAAGAGTTGCATGAATGAATCTAACTCCGTCACTGTTTTTGCAATCAACAGAAACAGTATAAGAGGGAGGGTTTTGGGTTTTGTGGGTAACAAGGCGACCAGACAATGGATAGAAATGAAAAAGGGTGAGTGAAAGAGAGTGTTTGAGCTTCTCCAACAGATTTTGTACGAAATCGTGTTCATCAATAAGTGTTTCAGGCTTCTTGAAGAGTAGACCCTTTTGGATATAGTGCACAGACAACATAGAAATATCCCAAGGTGTTAAATTACATATTTGGTTTGAAACTTGGGTTAAACCATGCGGTTTGACGAAGCATTCTGAAATGCGTCTAACGACAGGAGTAACCATGATTCAAGTTTACACAAGTTTTGGTCTGTGTTGAAGAGAGAAATCGCAAGTGCTAATAATATATGCATTTACAAATAACAGAGACGGATGAGTTAAATAGAAACTGCTACCCACTAGCATATAGGAACCAAATGCGTTTTTGAGTTTTGCTAGAATAGAATGTGTCCCCACTAGAATATAGTTTAGAATTATTTACTCCTATATTTCAAGCATTCTGATATCTTAACATTCCATTCTCACACACCAACTTATTTTATTACTTATATATTTAATAATTTAGTTTATATTTAATTTGAATAACTTAATTTAATAGTTTTTATTGTTGTTACATGAATGTCAAAACAAAACAGTGGTGTAAGCAGAACCGTTTTTCGTATTTAAACTCAACCATTTTAGGAGTTTTTTTTTAATAAAAGAAATTATTTATGTTAATTAATATTTTTTACTAGACGTTTAATAATATTAAAAAATGAAATATATATGTCACACACAAAGATTGGTTGAAATTATATAATCTCATACTATATAATAAGTTATCTAAGCCTAAATAAAGTAATTAAGGTCTTATTTTCCGTATTTTATTATATGATACTGGAAATGTGACGTAAACATTAGGGTAACACATTTTTGCATTTTCCTCCTTTATAGTTTGCTGTTTGCTAATCAAATCAAATTATTAGAAAAGGATTTCCCTTTAACGAATATAGAGCATGCATTTTCATATTAGTTATTTGTAGTTGTAATTTAAAATTTGAAAATTGATTAATAAGTTAAGAACTTAATTATTACATAAAAACATGCTCTAATAATGTCTATTAGTCTTTTTATTTTGACAACGAGAGAACTTACGTCTATGGATAAGAATATCCATATATTATAATTAATTTTAACAGTTTATATTATAATTATTATTTATGATTATATATTATTATATTATTATTAATTATTTTATTATTATATACTTCATATAAGAATTATTCTAATATAATAACATAGATTCATGTAAATTTTATAACTTTCATATTTATTAAGATTTAAATTCTCTTACTGAAAAATAAAAAGAGATTTAATTTAGAATATTCAAGCTACAATAACTACTACAATAATCTTAACATTTGTTAATGATTAATTTTGTTATAAAAATTAAAAAAAAAAAGTGTCATAAAATGAAAATATTTATGTGAGAAAAATGGTTTTAAAACTTGTATAGAAGTTTGCAAAACATGAAGAATTTTGATTATGAAATTTCTATTCCATGTGTAAAAACAAGATCAGTTGACAAGGAATATTTTCTTTATCCATTCAAACTCAAAACTGATTTTTACACTCAAGGTAAGGGGGTGTTGATAAAATTAATAAATATGAAATATATATCACATTCTATGTTAACATTTGTCATTTCAAAATTTATGACAAAAAATTTCATTCAAATATCAGTTGAAATATTATTTTCAATAACCATTTTTAAATTATGATAATATTTTAATTTTTTTCTTTCTTTATATTTTTTTATTTGTACCTAACTTTGGGTGATTATATTATTATAGTGAATTTGGAGTAGTAATAATAACTAGTACATACTAGTAATGTCTACTTTTTTTACTAATAAAAAATATAGTTATTATAGCAATGTTAAAATTAAAAATAGTCACTGTAATTTATATTGAAACTATAAAAAATAATATGCATAAAAATTAGTTAGATAAATGAATTATATTTATTAATTTTTATAATGTTAAAATTAACAATTGTTATTAATACTGTTGGTATTTTTATAGAAATTGAATGTATTTATAAAGATAAAATCGATAAAAAAAATGTGAAAAAGCAATTAAAAAAATCGTTCACATTTTTAAGTATAATAGCTCGATACATAGACAAATGCTATTCTAAGTTTGCTTTCGAATATGTAGCGGAAAAATTAGTCTATATTTGAAACCGACTTTAGGGCATGCAAAATAGCTCCATAGAAAAATATCAATTAAAATGTCATTAATAATTACATTGTTTTTATCTTATCTTGAGCAAGATCTCAAATTAGTAAAAGAGTTTTAAGATTCATGAAAATTGAAGAATAAATATGAGAATTAAGTTAGTATTCTTGGAAGAATATCAATTATATTTATAAAATTAATATAAATGATAAATTTATGTTGTGATATCAAATAAAACTATTAAAATAAAGTAAACAACAATAACATAACATAGTAAGTAATAATAAGAAAATGATACCTCATCATGACTATAATATTAAACTATCAGATTAGCTGTGATATGTGAATATTTTCTTCAGAGATGTATTTTGAGTTGTTGTAAAATGAGAAGGTTTAATGAGTTTTGTTGAACTGTTCAATGTATATTTGGTAGATTAGATATGTACAACATTTCAAACTCGCTCAATAATTTTACCTTGTTTAAGAATTGATGTTTAAGACAATTTAAATATTTTTTTCTTGTTCCATCTTCTAAAACAATTTCTTAAAAACAAATTGCATAAGAGTTTCATGCTCCAAAATGAACAATACCTCAAACATATAATGATTGACCTTAAAAATATCAATCGACAAATTTAGAATTAGAACATAACCTGTTTTAATTTTAGATATGATTTTTTTTGTTTTGAAAAAATGAAGTCTAATTCAAAATAAAAGGTTTAGTGAATATTGAATTGAATAACATGAAAAATACATAACAATTATTTATTCTTAATTAGGTTTGATGATGTCTTTTGTGTAATTGGTACCTTCAATATCAAATTTATAGTTCATAAAGGTAACGCTTATTCAAAATTGCATCAAATACTAAGAAGGGTGAAGTTTAAAAGATAAGATTTGATGAACCGATGCTCAAATCTGAATAGGAGAAATGGCTAAACATAAGATTGCGTAAAGAAAAACGATAGCTGTAGGGAAAATGTGGCAAAAGTGATTTCATATTGATTAGTAAATAATGAGTTTGAGTTTTATAAAAAAAAAAATCAAGTTTAATATATGATACATTATTTTGGTTGAATGAGTCCGAATACGACTCAGAAGTTCAGAATATCTTATTATTCTGGTCAAAAGATGGCTAATAGGAATGGCTTTTTAATTTATGACATAAGTGGAGTATTCATTTATTCTTTTAAATTTAAGCATTCGATGACTACTTGAACAAAAGTTTGCTTATGATACCATAAAAAAAATGTTTATACAATCCCCAACTTCTTCGAAAATACCCTTTCAGCCTCCTCAATAGACTGCTAGGAAGTTGTCACCTACACCAACCTCTACACATTTGTTTTATTTATACTCCTCAATTAAAAAATTGCACGTCGGTGTAAAAGGAATCTATACGTATGATGTATATATCACAAGTTTTGGACCGATTGTTATTATATTACTATAGTTGTGCATTGTCCCAGATCACGCTGTAAAATAATATTATTAAATAAAACTCATACCATGGACAGTGCTGTTTCCTAGCTAAACTTTTTTATTCAATTTAATAGAAAAAAATAATCAATAAAAGACATATAAATTCATTATCTTATTATTTTAGATTAGAGATATTTTAATCTGAATTAGACTTATATTCATTTGTATATCTAAAGACACATGTAATGATATCTAAAAAGCTATTTGAGAAAAATAGTTAGTAAAACATGTAATGATATTGTAGTTACGAAATATATGATCGGAAATCTAAATATCAGTTTAAATTTTATATTAAGTAAAAATAGAAAGTGAATCATCACATACAGATAATATTTTGAAATTTATTATCTAAGATTGAGTTGAGAATGATATGAATCATTAATGTGGTTACTATCAAGTCTCATTAGTCTCATTAATGTTTTGACTTTATGTTAAATAAATTCATAAAAAAGATCAAGATACCATTATTTCTTATTTTTCTAGATGGTCAATGTTTTCTTAAAACGAAAGACTTTCAATATAAAGAATCTTACTTGTCTAATTCATTTTCACTACCCATGTAAAAAGACCAAAACATCGTTTTTCATAAAAAATAAATTAAGGTAATGAATTTATAGTCCTAGTACTTATATATTAATCATTTTACTCATTTTTATCTAATATAAAATTTAAATTCACCTTAAATTTCTAATACTAGATAACATAGCTAAACTAGAAGATGGAAACATGTAAATTTTCCTAATCTGAAATTTGCATAACATTATTTGTTACATGTTATATTTGTTTACGAAAGATATGTTGTAAAAAGTTAACATAATCAAACTTCATGAGATGTTGATTCATTGTCTTTCAAGACTTATCCACAATGTGTTGCACAAATCTTCTAATATAAATCAGAAACTTTCCAAAAATTTTCAAGGATATCAAAACTAGTCAGAAAGTCTAAAAAGATTAAATACCTACGATACTCTAAAAATAAGAAAACAAAGATAAGTGATCAGAGAACTCGTAAAGTATGTTTCATGATTTTGGAGGAAGCACAATACACCTATTTATAGATGGATGAGAGGTTTCAAGACTGGTTAAATAAACCATGGCGTGCAGAAGATATCTTGCATCTTGTGGCTAAAAACAATAACCCTTGAGATTTTTGTAGAAACAACAATCCAAGTCTTGTTAAGAAAGATAGTCTAACAACAACTTTAAGTATCGATCTTAATCAACACAACAAGTTCAACTAACTCAAATTCGACTAACACAAGATTGACCAGTTCAAACTTGATTAACACGAGTTCGACCAACATAAACTTGAACAATTACGACTTTTGTAAAATTAAAATAATATTTTTGAATTAAAAGATTTAACAATTAGTTTTTTTTTTTAATTTTTAAATTTTATTGTTTATATATTATAAAATATTGTTCGTAGGTGAATAAGTAATACATAATAGATATATTTTTCCTAATCATTAAGAAACAAGGTCTCTAAACTTTAAAAAGGAAATACTTCAAAAAGTACTAAACTTAACAACAATATTGCCGATGTTAATCCACCATTGGTTGCTTGGACAAGGATGTCAAAAAAGTGGAATAAATAAATATATTTCAAACTTAAACAGTATAATGTTTTGAATGAGTATTATCATTATCTGACGTTTGTGACAATTGAAGTGATTAGGGACAATATTTTAAAATGAAAAAGTTAAGTTGTAACTCGATAATTCAACTAATAATAATAGTATTAAAATTAAAAAAATCTTTATTCTAGCTTAATTAATATGCACGTTTTTTAATTTAATTTTTCACACCAGACTTATTTTTTAATTAATTGTCAAAATTCTAAATCAATAGTTATCTACTGATTCCTAGTTATCTTTTCTATATTAGAGATCAAATTGCGGTAGGTGACAATCTACGAAAAATTGATTAAAAATGTTGAAAAAAAGGATATAGAAGGTTCGACAAAGAACATGGGGTTTTAATTATTATGTTGCCATTTTATCTTTAAATTATAAAAATGGAAAGAATTTTAAAATTTCCAGAAGATATGTCGTGCTTTGAACGTAGGACTTCATATAAAAATATCATGTCTAACAATTAGACTTTAAATTACTCTAGATATTAATAATAAAGTTGGGAAAACAAAACAAGAATATGTTTAAAAATTGCCAAATCAACTAATAAATATTACACATTAAAACAACATTGAAGGAACATTTATTGATGAAAGACTAACAAACCAATATATAAGCAGAGAAAGAACCGGAACAATTACGTTTGACTAACCGCTTAAGTCAGTGTTGTTAATTAAGTTATTGATCTTTATTATCTTTTGATAAATCTTTTCCAACCTGCAATGATAAAGAAAAGTTTAATCAGTATGAAAATTTTAACTAAAAGGTAAGAGCGTGATAGTTATTGAAAGTATTAACAGTGAAAAAGGTCATGCAACAATGATAGTAGTAGTAGCCCGTAAAATAAGCAAATATAAGTTTATTTTCTTTCACAAATATTAACAAATGTTTTTCTTATAAATAAAATTGAAATTTTTTGTCGGTTAGTGTGTAAAAGAAAGAAGAACTATAAATATTAAAGTTTTAAGATTTTATTTTGAGAATTATGTCAAATTTTTATGTAAAAAAATCTTACCTCAATAATATTCAATATTCTCTCGGGTAATAAAAAGTTTAACATTCTCATTGTTACAAAATATTAGCAATACAAATTTCGGAAAACTTAATCTGTGATGGATTTGCAATTACTCACAATTGTGAAAAAAGAATTAAAAAATATAAAAATCTTAATTGAACAACTGCATATTATAAAAGAGATTGAGTTATTTTAATGATACCAAAGCAATATGAATATTAATAAATTTTCAAAGTTTTTTATATTGACTTTTTCTTGTGTATTAATGTGAAATAATTTGTAAAAGTAGTAATTAAATTTAATTATGTGTTTAAATTATGTATGAAATTGTTGTACTCTGATTGTAAGTTGTATGGAAGCTTGATGAAAAGTGTAGATTAAATTGAACTTTCTTAGTATAATACCTTAAGGATAGGTTAAAGAATTTTGATAAGGATGAGTGAATGAATAAAGATATAAAAAAAAAAAAAAAAAAAAAAAAAAAAAAAAAAAAGAAATCAACAAAAAAAAAAGCCTACAAATACTAAATCAAAAATTGCTATTTGTTCAAAAAATTAATCATTTTATTTTATTTTTATTTTTTTAACTTAAAATATTTAAGATTTGTCTTTTTCTTTAAATTGTAATTTTTAGGCTAAGTGTTGTGATTGAGTCTGTGAAGTCCATAAGGTATTAGAAAATGTAACCTTGGAAAAACAACTTAATAAGGAGTAAAGCGAGGTTATCCACGCTCAATTAATGTCCGTGAATCTCAACCAAAGAAAATATTGTTATGTCAAAGTGTTGATATGTTTTTTTATGAATGCCCACATGATGATTGTGATTAAGGTTAGGCAAAAATAACTGATCTGTATTGCAGTTAAATGTACTATGTTGTACTAAAAGTAACTGATTCATTTCTAGTAACCTATACTATCTTATGGTTCAGTTTTTAAAAACTGAACGGATAACAGTTACAGTTTAGTTAACTGTGAGAACTGTATCTACTCTTACATCTTCTCTAATTTCAGTTCAATTGTTTCGTCTTGTCAAAAAAACTTTATTTAATAATAAAATATTAATAAAAATAACTGTTCAGATAAAAAAAATAATAATTAATTTTTTAAAACAACTTTTTTATCACAAAATTTATATTTTTATCAATAAAAATAAAAAATATAATTTATATTTTTATATTTTTTAAGTTATATATATATATATATATATATATATATATATATATATATATATATATTTTATTAATAAAATAAATAAATAATAAAAATAATTTTTAATAAAAAAAGAAATATAAATAAAATAGAAAATAATAATATTAAATAATTAAAAATCAATTTATTAGACATTTATGAATAAAATAAAATAAATATTAAAATAATTTTCAATTAAAAAGAACATGTATTGTTATACTATATAGTTTAAAAATTAGTACAATTCAGTTTAAAATTAGTATAGTTACTAGTTCAGTTTAGTTTATATTGTAGTTTAGTTAAAATTAGTGTAGTTTACAATTTAGTTATAGTTCAGTTAGTCTAATTTACAACTCAGTTAATAGTTTAGTTCAGTTTACAGTTCAGTTAATAGTTCAGTTCAGTTCATACTGCAGTACGGTTCAGTTTGATAAAACAAAATATAGTTTAGTTCAGTTTGTCTGAACTGTTTTACAGTTCACTTCAGTTTGTCTGAACTGTTTTACAGTTTAGTTCAGTTTTTAGCAGTGTAGTACAGTTCAGTTCGATTTGCCCACCCCTGATGTCCAAGTACATAAATATGAGATGTATATTGGATTAATTAAAAATCTTATAATCAAGATATAGATCTTTGACCACTCTTAAAATTAAATTAATCAATTAAGATTAGATTTGAGGAACGCTTGATCATGTTTGAAATCAAAAGTGTGACAACTGATATATTAATGGATTAAGATGCAGTATAAAATCATAGATCTTCTTTGTATTAATCAATTAATCTAAAAGGTTTCTAAAAATATAATCAAACTTTATTAAGAATTCACTTACATAATCAATTAATACAAAATTGTTTTTTTTTTCAAAAAACATTTTTACCGATTAATTTACTCGTGTTAACAGTGACACTTATCTTATTTTTATTTTAAATTTTACATCTGTTCTTATTTTAATTGAATACTTTTATTTTCAAAAAGCATAAATAAGTAAGAGAGATATATTTGAGCATCTATAAAGAAAATTAAAGATTGAAGGTTTTTTTTTTCCATATAAGTTTTAATTATAAAATCCTCAATTCGAGTGATATTTTTCATATTTTTATCTTGTATTTTCATTTATTTGTATTGCAATTCGCATGTATGTTGTAGTATTGTATGTAGCATTACCTAATCTTTTATTTTTTTTTTAAGTTTTTCGAAGGGTTTGCTTATTATATATTACATTTATACTAGATGAACATGATTGTTTTCACAAGGTTAGATTTCTGCGTTTATTTCTTCTAATTTAGTTGTTGTTTTATTCTTGCTTTCCTTTGATGATTGTTTGGTTCATTTCTATCCTTTCCATAATTTTGTCCATTTCTTGGTGCTATGTTGTCCATAATTATCCTAATGTATAGTTCTTATGTTATGCTAGTTTTTTTAAGAATGTGTTGTGTGTAGCTAGGTTTGTAACTCAGGAGAAAATAAACAAGTTGAGTTTTTTGGGATTATGTTAAGTTTTTAGCTGAATGTTATATATTTTTGAGAGATTTTTGCTGGAATTTGAGAGATTATAGTTCTTCTCTTTTTAATAACATATTATTTTATATATGGGTTAAAACAGGCCAACTCAAGTATTCTTATTTTATTTTTCTGATAAAAATATCCTACAATAGATTTTGTTCCTCTTATATTACAATTTGAATCATTGACTCAAGTTTCTAAAGTTATTCATGATTTGAAATAATAAGAAGATTTAATTTTACTTAATTTCTATATTTCGTATGTTTTATGCTCCTATGACTTTTATCAGGCAAACAATATAACCCTAATTATGGAAGTCAATTTTTAGAAATATGGGATTCACGAATGGAGCAATTGAAGGAAATTCCCTCTTATTTTTCATGTACAGCCCTTGTTCCTTGTATTTTCAAAACCTAAAGAGTCTTCTATTTTCAAAATCCCTTAATCAACTTGATCAAGAAAAGGTAATTACTTAGGAAGCAATCTAAATTAGCTTGAATATATTACGAATATTGATAATTGGAGTATCTTGATTTAACATGACCTACGTAAAAAAAATATATTAAGCGGTGAAATTTTCTAACTTTTCTATTGTTTTGTCGGAGATTACCGTTCTCTTTAACTTCAGTAATTAGTGACCCTCTTTGTTCTTACTTGCATAGATTGTAGAATAAAATATGAGAGGGTACTTTACCTTATCCATTTTTCTTTCCTGTAAGGTCTTTTTTTTTTCAAATTTATCTTTTGAAAACAATATGACTTTCTATGCATCTGTATATATATATATATAAAAGGACATGATAGAAGGAACTCAGCGAAAAAATATATAATCACTTCCCAACTCAATATATTAATATTTTGATGATATTTTTTATTTGTCAATAATATTAAATGTTAATACGTATTATAATATTATTAAGTTTTCCTTAGAAAAACAATCTTTTATTTCCACTTTACAACTCATTTTTAATAATAAAATATTATATTTTAATTAACAAAAATAAATATAAAAAATCAAAGTAAAATAATAATATTTATAATTGTTAAACAAGAGTAAATGACAATGTCGAACTATCATGGAAAATTAAAGATATCATGCAACACGGCTAAAAGCTGAAAGCTACTATTGTTATTTTAAAGAAAAGTTGTAGCAAAAATAGGAAGCAAAGCAAAATGAGATTTATATACTACAACAGTCAGTGTTTGTTAATCCTAGTACAAAAAGGCAGAAGCAGAAACTGTGAATATTTGAACATGGGTATTCCGGTAAAGTGACATACAGAATCTAAGCTAAGAGCGTTCGTTGAAAGAGAGAGAAGCGAGTTGCTCGGCTTGCCTGATATATCGCTCTTCTTCCTCTCGTCTCAATACAACCATGGCCGCCGCAACTTTTTCCTCCAAAGCATCTGCTGACTCAATCATATGTATAACCTCAGCCTGGTCCAGCTCTAAAAGCATACCAGTAACCTTTGGTGCTGCATTATACACCAGCCTTTCTACTAACGGGAATAAAGTTTCACCAAGCACCTGTAAAACCATTCACAACAGAGTTGGTTTCACACTATTCTAGTGCCCATGAAAAAAGAAAAAACACTATTCAATGCCAGAAACAGGTCTTACAATCCTCTGTTCTGCAGGAGGAACACTGGCAACGACTGATGCCAAGGTCCGAGGTGGCGCTGGCTGACCAAGGTTAAAGGGGACCATTGCTCTATTTTGCACGTTGGGGTGACGAGGACCTTGATAAAAATTTCCCCTTGGAATCATCTGAAAGCCACAGCAACAAGTATCCACATCAGAAGTAGAGAATGGAAAATACAATGCAATGACCAAAGGAATACAGAATAAGAGACCTGCTGGTGCCACACAAGCGGTTGCCCAAGACCTGGTGGTCGGTGTCCTAGTGGCAGCGGGAGTCCGCGCTGAGGCATTAAGATTGGAAATGGAAATGGAGGACCAGTTGCCATCTCTAAGTGAGGAAGATTCTGCAGGTGGTAATCAAGTTCTTCCTGTAATGGAGATCAAATGAATTCACAATCTAACATCGAAGGTGAAATTCAAATGAAATATATGACATCCCCAAACTGAAATCGAAAATCGGCTTAATTACTTGTGATATTAAAGTTGGATGTGTTTGGGTATTTTGTGAAAAGTATGCCTGCATCAAATAAGTAAATAATATTACCTGAATGGGATTTACCAAGTTTTATTCTTAAAGATGACCACAACATAATTATAAAGCATGTAGTTGATTGCCCACTCGTATATATTACCTCTAACATTGCTCTTCTCTCTTCCCTTTTCTGTGCAAGGGCAACATACAGAGGTTTGCCAGCAACTAGTCGACCATTCATCGACTCAATCTACAAGCATCAACAGATTTTGTACGAGAATTAATAAGCTCTCTGTCAGTTATTAAAGGATAGTCCCTAATATCTAAATACTCACAGCCAGATTTGCTGCCTCCCCATTTGAGTATGCAACAAATCCAGATCCTTTACTTACTCCATTTGCATATTTCATAACCTGAGCATGTCAGGGGAAAACAAACACGCTTTACGGCGATGAAGATTTGACAAACGAAGTTACGCATAAAATGAAGAAACATACTCACACACCTTGGCTGAGGTTATTACACCAAACTCGGAGAAAACTTCCTTAAGTATGTTATCATCAATACTATCGTCCAAGTTCTTTATATACAAGTTTCTACCTTGCCTAGGAGAGAAAATCCCCCTATTCTGGTCATATAGCTCTGTCAGTCCACGCTCCCTTTCAGTTTTTGTCTGGGCTCTTCTAACACACCAAGTCTTACCATCAAAAGTCTGTCCATCAAGACCGTCCCGAGCTCTAGCCGCATCGTCTGCATTTGCAAAATTCACAAATCCAAAACCTTTTGATCTACCATTTGCATATTTCATCACTACAGCACTAGTAATATCACCATATCCTCCGAAAATATTCTGCAACTCAGCATCCGTTATTGTGTTTGACAGGTTTTTAACATAAACATTTGTAAAATTTGTGTCACTAGATTCATGCACTAGGTCCTGCTTTGACACGAAAGGACACACATAGATCTTTTTTCCGTTGAGCAGCGAGCCGTTTAACTTTTCAATCGCTTCTTTTGCAGATGCTTCGCTCTCAAACTGAACAAAACCAATACCTTTAGACTGGCCAGAATCATCCGTTGCAACCGTGCAAGATAGAATGTTCCCATAAGACGTAAAGTGATTGAATAGAGCCCTGTGATGGACTGATGGAGCCAAATTCTGCGTCATCAGTCAAGAAATTACGAGACGGAATTCTCAATTAGCAAGCAGAAAAAAGATTCAATAATACTCATCACTGGGGAAGAAAGCAAAAAGGCACCTTTATATAAAGGTTAGCTTTACCACTCTTACGAACACTGGAGTCCCGATTAGCATACGTTACCCTAATGGTTTTGCCATTCACCGGCATGAAATTTAGCTCTTTTATTGCTTGATCGGCTGCATGGTGTTAATATTTGCAATGAAGGTTAAAATACTCATAGAAACAACACTCACCATTAGTCTATCAATGCAAGAACAAAAGCTGCCACACTTTTCAATGCAAGAAAGAAAAAGATTAATCCTAAGCAAGAACAACATTATTAATGCAAGAACAAAACAACCATCCTATCCCTCCAAGAGCAAACGCGATGAGTCATATCAAACCCAGAGCATAAATGTGCAAGAAGAAACTAACCATTAGAACGGGTAGTGTGATTCACGTAGGCGTAACCAAGGGACTTCCTAGTTGCATAGTCGCGGCAAATTCGAACGGAATGGACTTTGGCAACATCATTAAAGATATTAAAGAGCTGGGTCTCGTCGATGGTCTCGTCAAGATCCCCTACGTACAACGCCGTCTGGAACCTGGGATGCGTCTCTTCACTGTTATCATCATTGTCAGGAACTTGCGCCATTATCTTTTTTTTTTACTTTCTTGAAAACTGAAAAAAAAACTGAATGCGGTAATAGCTTCGATTCAAGTACAACTATGTACGAAATATATCACTATCGTAAAATTTAAGCCCCGCGAAAATATTTATAACGAGTTTCTTTTCGGAGAAGAGTTTTAACAGAATCCTGTGACTCTATAGCTGTGAACTAGTTAGTAATTTAATTTCCTAGTTTTTTTATTTACTATTTTATTGTATATTTATGATACATATACACACGAATTAATGTTAAATTAAATAATTATTAGAATATTTAACAGAAAATGAAATGATAAATAATAATTTTGAGAGAGAAAACAGTAATAAATAACTTTGTAAGAGAATTCTATGCTAAATTTGTGGATTTATTTATTCATTATTACGTTAAATTTTCATTACTTAAAATAAAGCAATACGTGAACCAAGTTAAAATTTTATTTTAATTTCGATAAGAAGTAAAATGATATTTTAAATTACAAAGAAAGAAAAATTAACTTTTTTTGGCACATTATAATTAAATGAGGGTCATTTTTTTAATAATATATCATTGTAATTTAAAAGATAGGGTCTTTCACTGTTTATTTTATACATTTTATTTTCAATATTACCTCAAAGTATACACTCAAAAAAGTGTTTATAAATGTCATCTAACTGCCATTCTAAAAAGGGACTTCGAGAACTTTTTTCTTCCAATCACATCATAGTCCTTACTATTATTATTTTAATAACTTCTTAAAACATTTTAATTAGAAATACATTTTATATTAAAATATTCCAAAATAAATTGTATACTACTCTTCCCGTACCGAAATATCGGTTCTGTTTTAAGAATATGCAAATCAATCCAATTAGAAATGATTGTATGACCCTACTATTGCATTATCTTAAATGCGTGATAATCCAAATACTACAGTATCAATTAAAATATTTTTTTATATTTTAAATACGTGTTTTAATATTTTTATTTTATGACTTCGAAACTTGTTTAGGGAATTGAATTTAATAAGACCAGCAATTTAGCATTCTTTTTCTCACTATATTATTTTCAAAAGATGTTTGTATTTTTAAGCTTTTTTATTATAATATTTATGCTTAGATATAAATTCTAATTGAACCAATTATTACAATTTACATCTATAACATGAGAAGGTATCATGCATCGCAGAAAGACTATAAAATGATTTATATACATTAAAAGTATTCTAATTAGAAGAGGGTCTTTCACTACAATGTAATTTATTCTAGAAATCGATAAAATTTTCAAATATTATTTTTAAAACATATTTCAAAAACTAATTTTTAAAAATATTAATTCAAATAAATACACTGAAAACACCTATGCATTTTTACCTCTCCTCAAAGTCCCTACAATTAATTTAGTCAAGAAGTTATCTAACGTCAATCTCCACCAAAAAAAATCCATCATTTTAACGTAAAAGTAACTCCTACTTCACTCTTAAAAATACTTTTTATTTCATATAATATTTTGATAAATGATTTTTTGACTCATTTAAATTTTTTATATTCATTTGACACTATTTTTACTTATTATTTATTCTTTTTTTTTAAAACTATAAAATTTTACATTTTTTAAATTATTTTGTCCTTATATTCTATGTCAAATGAACGTAAAAATGTATTATGGTATTATTATTCTAATATTTTTCATGTCTACAAAGAAATAGCTGAAAATCTTTGACTACTACACGAAGACTCACTTTTGCTGACAACTATTTTATTTAATATTGTAGTAATCATCGTGTTGGCAATTAGGATTTTTTTTTGTTCGTTAATATTTTTAGTAAGCGGTATTGAAATGATGTACTAAGTAACGAAAAATATCATGGATTTAAATAAGTTACAAATATGTGTCAATGTTTAAGCTCAAACATTTAAAAAATCTTCTTCAATAAAAACTTATGAATCATAGTTGTATGAAAATACACAGTAGCGAACTAAATTATAATTTGTTAATCTTGGGAGGGTCATATAGAGATAATAAAGTAGTATGTGATATTTTATATAACTTCTAAGAATAAGTAATAATAGCTTCTTAGAGTTTTCACTTATTGTATCTTCCTTCGGAAAATAAATCAAAATCATCACCGCTGGTACTTTAAACTTTTTATTATTAATAAGTTTATTTCAGTTCATTTTCAACAATTTTTTTTTTTTAAATTTAGAATTGTATTAGGTAAAATGAATTAGAAATTTCGTTATGCAAAGAATTGATCATATTCTGAATTGACTTTCAATATAAAAAGTAAATTTATTTACATACAAAGTAATCGATATATATATATATATATATATATATATAAAATTCATCTATGTTTAAATTTGGAGCCATAGATTTACTAAAAGAATTTAGGGTAGAGGTAATCTACCTATATATGGATCCAAAATTTTTTATTTTTAGGTTTTGAAAAATGAACAAGAAGGTTACACAGTTAAATTATTTACAAACAAGCACTTGTCCACTTATCTTAAAACTACTTACTAATTAAAATATCAGGTAATAGTAAAATTTATCATAAGATAGATAATTTATTTTTGTTAACAAATATTTTTTGTAAGTCTATGAAATGAGTTTTTGCAACTATCTCATCGGGCTTACATTTACAGCCTGTTTCAGTATCACCCCTTCTATTTTCATCTCTCCCTAAACGGTAAAAGTATAGTCTGTGAATGTGATCGAAATCCTAGAGATAAAGGATAAGGTTGTTCTTTTTCTCAATATGCAGACACAGTACACGTGGTGAAACTGGTCGGGAGTTGTAAATTCAAATTGCTGGTCTCCCTCTCCCTCCTAAGTCTGGTTCTCATGGCCCTACGAGGCACTAGGTGGTAAAAAGAAACTTGCATGTCAATGGCCAAAAAATAAATATGAATGTACCCTTTGATACTTGATGTGCCCTCTCCTTTATGAAAGTCTGATTTATGACGAGTGAGTGGAGTATCTAACATGATTATTTTATAAGATTTCAACTACAGGACACTAATGCTTTTTCAATTTTGAAACTCCAAGAGTAAAAGCATAGACTTAGGAAGAAGAAGAAGGAGAAGAAGAAGAAGAATTAAGAAGTAGTAGGTGCGTGGACTTGTGCGTCCGTAGCTTCTCCTTTTAACCTAAAAGCTTCCTTTGATTTATTTGTTCCTGTAGTCAAAAGGATCCATCGTTTTCAAAGTCACGCCCATGTAGCTGAAACCAACAAATAAAGGTAGACAAATCGCTTTGGTTTGGTTCCAAAGTCAGGAATAGCATTAAGTGGAAGAGTACAGATCAGAGACAACTTTGTCTTTCTTCTTTCCCAATACAAAGAAAAAAGAAAAGTAAAGAAAACTAAACCACATTCATTCAATCAGCTTGGTTGGATTCGGAACTAAAGCAAAGCAAAATCATGAATTAATGTTTAATTTCTCAAACCCCTTCATCTTCCTTCCGGGTGCAATGGGAAAAGCTTCAGAGTTCTATGTTCCTCCTCTTCACACACTGATGACGACGACATGCTTTGCTCTTCCAAACAATCAAATACCCATCTCCTACACTTCTTTTTGTACGGACTACCTTCCTCCTCGTCTCTATCTACTACTTCCCCCTGCAATAATTCATTAAATTAATTCAACTTTTTTTTTTGTCTTGAAACAAAATCTCGTATCATTACTAGGTCAGTGCATACATACCTTTGCTGCCTCTAAAGTAACAACAGAATGAATTGTGGGAGTTCGAGGACTACGAGAAAAGGCAAGGCTGTTACGCTTCTGCTTTTGTCTCTCGCGTGCTTTGTGATTCTGAAACCAATAAAACACATTCTTCCCTTCGATTTTTCCGTACTTTCCTAACTGAACAGTGATCTGCTCTATCTGCTGAGCATTCGGAGTTCTCGTCCCTCCTTTGTACAGCATCTCCAATATACCTATCTGTTCTTGCGTCGGATTCCACCGCGTCCCTCCTGGATGCGTTTCAACCTGTGCATTAATCATAGCAAACAAACAAACAATTAACAACAAATACGCATCTTGAACCACTCTGTGATCGGTTCCTTCCTTTCTCAAAAAATAAACTACAATTAATAAAATGCATGCGCGTCGCATATAGTAGTGTGTTTTACGTGCATACGTGCACGTGAATTATAGTTCTAATGCATGGATATGATGGGCAGAGAGGAAAATTAAACTAATCAAAGAAAAGAGATAAAGGGATATGATGGTAATAATAGTGATAATTAGATAATAATACGAACCTGGGGTTGGGGTGAAGGTGGATCCTTGTTATTGTGGAGAGAGGAAACTTGTTTTCTGGGAGCACTTTCTGGTCTGATGAAGGTCTTGAGATCAAAAGGAAGAGAAGTGGTGGTGGTGGGCAGTTTGGGAGCAAGAGGGCGTAATCGCTTGCAGCCAAGGGTGAGGAAGGGTTCGTGCTCCCAGAATGCACGTGTGAAGTGATGCACCTTCATGCTGGTAGTCATGGTGGAGAGAAGAGAGAATGGGAGGGGATGATATAGAAGAGGATTGGATGAGACTTTAGTAAAGTGGACGAAGTGGGAAATGAGGTGTTGCCTGCAAAAACCAAGACCAAATCATGAGATGTAGTTGACTTAAGAATTTCCACCTATAAATTAAAGTAAAAGGCAATGCAACTCATTCCATCCAAAGTAAAACTAAAATATATTTTAAAGGAAAAGCACAGCATCACCGTACGCAGTAAATTATTCCTCTAGCTAATGATCATAAAAAATTCCAGTAACATGTATTCCTAGTTAATACTTTCTTTTGAGTTCTATAATGTGTGGTATTTTCTCAATCACACAGTATGATAATAGAGTGATAGTAATTTATATATATAATGTGTTTTATATTAGTAATTAAAAGATGTTAAAATGTTGAGTGTAGATTTGATTAAGTGGAATGAAATGAGCGCGTGTGGAGAAGGGTGGGATGATGAAATATGTATGCGTTTGTGCGTGTGGGTTGGCCCGTCAAATCGGGACTTTTTTTCTTGCTTTCATGATAAGGTATCCATGCTTTTCGGTGGCCTCTTTGGCTCACTCTCTCTCTCTTTCTTTCAAAGCTTTTGGTGATGAATAAAGTGATGTGAGGAATGCAAAAAGATTCCTCCAATCCCAAAACTTGAAAATGGAAGCCCTTCGATCTGCTTTTCAGGATACGGATTTTTATATCAAAAAGGATGAATGGGACTTCCTCACCTTCGGTATCATGAATGCCGTCTTTTGTCTTTTTCCAGTGCCAGAGAATGTCCAACACAATACAACACAACACTACACTCACTCAATCACCCCCCAAACCCATTTCCCACTCTTTCGGGAACTCTACTACAATTTCCCAACACTGCTTTATACACTCCACTTACGTTATAATATCCAAAATCGCTCTGTTAAACCATTATGTTTTAAAAAATCATCGGAAAATGAATGATGACATATGTGGTCTGAAGTGAAGGAAGAAAACCTGTGGCAATAATTCTGATTTCCCGCGTAGCATATGATTGAGTGTTGAGTGCAGCTGGCAACTGGTCGGATAACTAATCACTGTTCTTTGAGCAGCCCAGCTGGGCACCCAGGAAGGCACGTGACTAAACATTTACTCATGTAATTCCTTCCACCCTTTGCTTATGCACGTGCCATTCAAATGGGGAGCACACGTGTCTCGGTCAAAATTTATGATGGCCAATCATCACATCACAATCATGCACCTGCAAGCTGCGCGTGAGTTTTCCTGTTTCACTCCTTTGGATATCATTATCAAACCCTTTATTCCCCATCTACAGTTTTTCCAAACTCAAACTTTCCTCTTACGGCTAATTATGCCACCCATCTATATTCATTCCTCATATTGTTAACCATTAAATTTATACATTCATCATTTTATAAATTAAACCATTCTCCACCAAATGCTATATCATCTCGTTATCAAAATAAACTTTATGTCATCAATGTCGTCATTTTTATATAAAAAATATTGGCTAACATTCCTAGAGCTATGTATAGTTCGGATAATAATTTAGTTTTAGTTATGATTGGGGAAAAATAAAGGTTGCTTCAAAGGAATTTCAAGTTGTGCCACTTTATAAATAGTGTTGGGAGCACATTCTCGAGGGTGGCAATATTAATGGAAATATTAATGGTAATGTATCAATATAATCAATGGAGGAAAACATACATACGTGAACTAATTATTTTCTGTGAGATGTGATATCTGAAATGTCATTGAAAAAAAAAAATCTAACGTGTTAATGTTTTGTACAGTGATTTACATAAGACAAAATAAATAGTATATGGATATAAGACTTAGACAAGTATGATTATTAATTCGAAGAAGGAAAAGAGATTGGTGTGAAAAAGATAACCACCGCTAACTTTAAGATTTACCCATGATCTGTTTTTAAGGACATGATATAGGACCCGTAAACGTCATTGCAAACTAGCTTTCTTACTGCTCATATGAAGAAACCTAAGCTAATCTATAGACATTTGATTCACACATGCAAAAATTGAGTACTGATGGGATGGGACCCTCGTTATGCGAATTCCATCCATAAGCATAATCCAAATCCTTGGTGAGTTGTATTATGTCATGTACCAGCTCATTTTGTACTTGAAAATTTTTCAAGGTACCAGCAAATTTTCAGTATTTTTTTCACTGTTTATGATTATTTCTTCTTTTTATTCATAGATAGAGTGCCACGTGAAAAAATTACTTAAGCTGGGTTCACGTTGAAAGTTGTTAAAAGTTGGCCAATAAGCTTGGCTTATTCAAATTAAGTTGAAAAGTTTGGTTTAAAAGGTGATTTCTTTAATCTTTAATTATCCCATTAGACAGATGTCAGGAAGGTCGAAATCGTGGGATAATAATAGCAAGGTTGACAAATAATAGATTATGAGACGATGTTTTTGGCCTCACATTAAACAGATCTCGTATCTCATTGCACCACTCTTATCTCAACTCCCTTCAATCACGACAATCCATGCCAATGAACCAATAAAAAAGTATCAGTAAAGATTAGAGGTTTCATTCAATAAAAATAATATTAATTCATATAAACCTCACTTTAATAATTAATTTTATAGAATTAAGTTAATTTAAAATGATCAATTTTATAAAATTAATTTAAATTTAAAGTCCTCTTCATATATAAAATTTTAATTTGAAAAGGAAAATATACATCTTTCGAAACGCTTCACTCCATCTTTTCCTTATTTACCATCGACAAATCTGTCGGTCCAAAAATTACATATTGTTTTACCGAGTCAGAGTTTGTCAAATTGTCCAAGAGGATTTTAATCATTTATCAATCAAAAACATATATAGATTAATCACAGAACCGTTTTTATATTCCAAAGACAAACTCACAAAAAGAGATTAATAAACTTATAAATATAAATCAAAACTATATAAGATATTCATATTATCTCTAATTTAAAATCTTATGATAAACTTACAAATCTTGTTTTTTACATAATATTTAACTTTTTTATTTATATTTAATTTTTATTAAATTCATAATTAAATTTGTAACGTAAACTATCATTCAAATGTCCTTTTTCAGGTTTTTCTAAACAAAAATCTTCCATCTACCATTACAAATTAGCTATAATAAGCTATTCTAGATGAGTTGAAAATCTACACAAATATATATGGTGGTGGTGGGTTCACAACTACAATAAACCAGCAAAAAGCAAACATAATGTTAGACAGGAAAACATATATGTAGATACACTCACCAATTTTCGTGAATCTCACTGTCATCAACAATGCTGCTAGTTTTTATCAGTAATTTGTTAGGATTTATTTTTGTAATATTAACCTGAAAATTTTTAGTCAACATTTATTTCTGTTGTTTTACTTTTACCAATATCAATTGGAAAGATTTATCAGTTAACATTGATAAAAATAAAATAAAATAAAATAAACAATCCAACTGTCAACATTATAAAGGTAGTCTGGATTAATATGGTCTAAAGAATTGCAATTAAACTGAAAATATCAATTGATAAAAATTTTAAAAATATAGGATGAACTTTAACCAAAAGCTAACATAAATAAATATTAACTTCAACATATTGTTAATATTAAAATTCTTTATTTTTAAGCATTATTTGATATTTGATTTTCTTTTTGAATTTGTGGTAATTAAAATAATTTACACAAATAAAAGAATTAAAATTCGCTAAATTTGAATCTCTTGTCTAAATAAAATAGTTTAAAAAATAAAACAATTTAAAATGAAATAAATGTGAATCTCTTGTTTAAATAAAATAGGTTATTGACTTTCTTATAAAAGTTATTTAATTTTCTAAAATTAACTAAAAGTATGAGAAAGTTGATCGTTTGATCAATTTCTGATTAGAGAGTCATATAGTACATAAATAATAGATATTTACATGATGTTTTTAATGTTTATCCTTTAAATATGAACACGTATTATGAAATATTTCTTCCTCAAAGAGCATAGCATGTACATTGCTTTAAATATATCAATGTTACACTTTTGAAAAGAAGCTAGACGGAAAATAATACGTGTAAAATAATTTTTTTAAATATTTAAATAGCTAAAAATATACTGTTTATTTTAATATAAATAAGAAAATTTTAAAATACAGCATGTCTTTTATGTTTGTAAATGTAGTTAAATTTGATTTTCTTTTTCAATTATATTTTAACCTTGGTTCTTAAACCTTTTAAAATGAATTCTCTCACTGTTTAGTTTCGGTAGGATAAATGTTTATATAGTATTAGCATTGACCATTAATTTAACATTTTTCACACTATCATATGACATTGGTGTGGATTATGTATCAATTTTACTTACGATTAAGAAAATTTCTTGATCCTTGTCAATGTGAACTGTAGAACACTTAGGACATTGAGAAATCTGAACCTTTTTCCCTCGTCAGAATAATTTTGGTTATATCTAAATATGTGATACACGGTATTTAAAAATAACAAGAATAATTTTCAAAAATTAAAATAGTTTAAAATTTCTAAAAAAATTAAATGAATGACCATAAGTAAACTCCGGGCTAGTGTCCAGTGATGGGCTTGCGAATTTGTGGGATAAAAATATTCTGGTGAGAAGAAGAAATTGCTTCCTGCTCCCCGTAAATTTCTTTCTGCATCCATTATATATATAACTATACTATATCCACGTCAACAAAAATATAGTAAAGGCATAGTACACATTTGAGTAGAAATATAATCGTATACCAAAAGTGTAAAAGAAGGATTAAAAATAGATTTATATACACATAGTTCCATTGTTTATCTCACTATCTCCATCTAATATAAGACTTCTATCACTACACTTAATGGTCAAATATATAGTTTTAGGATATAAAGCACGTACATTGATGTACACCATCATTTAATAGTTTAAAATTTATCATCTTTCTCTTATTGGGACTCCTTTGTTATCATACAAGTACGAGAAATATTGAGATCGACTAAAAATTAATTAGGAAAATAAAAAAATAATGTAAAAAAAAAAACAGTAAAAACATAACCAACCCCGACAATAAACAGTTTTGACAGAAACAGTGTGTAGTTTATTTTTCTCTTTGGGCCGAAATCCAATGAAAAGTGACCAATTTCAAATTGAATGTATTGAATTTTTAGAACTTATATTCAAGAGGTCGGATGAATAATAACTTATTATTACTGACAGTGGTCAAAGCAGAAGCAATTCGAATATAGTATTTGTCAAATCAAATGTAACTCGAGTATATGGTGGGATATGAAATATAAGATTCGTATAAAAGATTTAAAACTAACTCCTTCTTTAATACTAACAATTAATATTTATTGATATAAATTTGTTTATGTTGATTGGGATTCGAGGTCAACACTTCGGCTCAGTAAGGGATGACTTACTAGAAAATACTCCGACCACTCAAGTAAGTGGAGGTTCTTAAATATCTTAAATGTAATCTCAGAAAAAATCAGACTTTACTTGGTCATTAGTTCTGTATTTATAGGCTTTATAATTTTCCAGTTCATTGAATGTCATTTAATGCAATATATTTTGTGCCTCATCATTTGTTAATCTCCTTATATTCAGCATAATTTGTCTGATATTGCTCATTGATTAGCCATAAATACAATACGTTTGATGTGATAATCACTCACCTTTATTATCCATTAATGTTATCGAATACTTGTCGATCGATTCCTTCTTATTGAAGGCGTTGGTCGCTTTTGGTAGATCGTCCACACCATATAGTATAAAAATAAATATAAATAAATAAATACTGGGGTCTTTTTCAATGAGATAATGGTTTTTCAAAAAAGGATTCCACCATCAAAGTAAAGCTTTAAGCATTGATGATGGTTCTTTCATGAGGATTCTAAGATAAAGCTAAGCTTTAGAGACTGATTTACGGCCTCAAATCTGTTTGTTCCCTTTGCATCTGGAAGTTGATGTTTTTGATGGATTATCAAATAGCATTGCATGTCATTGTCTCATGTCACCATTGTTTCAACTTGGTGAGAGAAATCAATGTTCAACCTGTTGTGGCAGCATGAAGGGCTGGTGGTGTTGACACATGTTTGTGCGAGGCAAATTGATGTGCTGATCATTTTGCTAACTTTGAGCACGCATGGAGGTTGTTTTTTTCAAATGCTTGTTCATTCTCACACTACAAAGGAAAATCCATAGGGCCATTATCTTGTTTTTCTATTCTTTTGACCCTATTATCGATAGGGGTTAGCATCAATCAAAATTCTTATAACTTTTTTCACTTGACTTTTAATATTTATTATTACTAAATCTACTCGATTAAATATAATTTTTGTATGTGCATTGAGTTTTAGCAATCCTTTATATATTATTGGATTAATGGTTCACATTATAAAATTTAATGTATATATTGTCTAAATATCTTTATTTGACATATATTTCTTTTATTCTTTTTCCGTATAAAATAAGTTTAGCTTTTTATGAAAGGAAAGTTTAAATAAGATTTAAATCCTCAAAGCATGACTATATTTTGCTTTGAGTACCCAATGTTTTTTTTATAAGGGATTACTCCACTTAAAAGATGTCCATAAATCACAAGAACAGTTACAAATACAAATTTTAGAGGGATTAAAAAGAAAAAAAAATATTAAAAAATAAAAAATTTATCGGGAAAAAATGATAAAAAATAAATCATATTCAGGCGTTTATTCTCAATTAATAAATAGATAATCACTTCACGACTATCATTAAATAATATATAGAAAAAAAAATTATTAAGAAGAAAAATGATATTAGAGAATTCACTAATTTATGCTAATCAAAAAGTTATTGAAACCTTAATTTTGATAGTTATATTACCTTATAATGAATACTGTATTTTTTAAAATTTGTCTGGCTGGCTTTTTAGTATAGGAAGGTATATAGCAAAATATTTCCAATAAGCTAGAGAAGAAATTGAGTAGTAAGAAGGGAGTACTCTAGACTTATTTGTGAACTAGGATGTTAGTATTTTTGGTTCATACATACATATATAAATATATATAATCTATGTGTATTAGGATCATTGTTTAGTTAAAATTAATAGTGGTAAAAGGTTTATGATTAAGGATATAATTGTGATGATAAGTTGTTGTTGTTATGCAGATAGCATGAAATGATATTTTAACTTGATGAGAGATGAAATTGAAGTCCGACCAAGGGAAATGAATGATTGGAGAGGGACAGTTCCGCATACACTGCTACTTGGTTACTTTTTAAGGAGGAAGGTAAAAAACAAAATTTTTAATAATTTCCAAATTTAAGACCAAATAAGAAATTTCTCAGGCGTGAAAACAAATAACAGTTATTGAAAAAAGAAACGATTGGACAACGTAATATACGTTATTGAAAGAAACGTTTTGACAGTATGTGGGAGCTTTGTTTTTTTAAGGAAATGAGATGTGGAAGAGTGCGAAGGGAAAAATAAAAGAAAGACGAAAGTATATTATTTAAAATTAAGGAAAATGATATTTTAACATCATTTTTATATTATTTTGACACTGTACACGTGTCAAAATGTGGTTGGACGATTTTAAATTAAAAAACGGACTTTAGTTTTTTTTTCTAAATATATCTCTGTCTCAATTTTTTAATTTAAAATCGTCTAATCACATTTTAAAACGTGTGTAGTATCAAAATAATATAAAAAAAAAATATGATGTTGAAATATCATTTTCCTAAAAAACTAAAGAGAGGTGAGAGAGGTGGGTGAGGCCTACGCTTTGAATGTGTATCAAACGCAACTATCCTAAACTCCAACTTTCCCATCACTCTGACAACTGACTACCTCACTTTCTCATAGACCCACACTGTTCTCCGCCTATCTCGCATATTCTTTTAACAAAATTCAAATACCATTTTTTTGTGCTCAATTCTTCCTTATCTCCAAATCCACTTGTTACCACTCTTCTCTTCTGCTCCTCAACCAAAACATCACTCTTTCTTTCTCATCTTTATCTCTTCCATCATTTCCTCATCCAGATAACACACTCAGCCTACAATATACTTCACACACACAACTTCCAAAAACACTACATATGGATATCAAATTACATACATATATGCATAAACAAAATCTGCAACAACAATAATTTCATTTCGATTGGGACTAGTCCAACCAACAGATACATATCTCGTTACAAATTACATCTTTACAACACACCACCGACCTAGAAAAGACCACATCCTATGCTTCCAGTCTACGACTTCAGCATACACATTGAAAAAAAAAAGGAAAAAATCTGTTACACGATCTCATTCGATTGGTTAAGAGCTAAACTTTGTTCTTCGTGAAGTGAGCAATACATGTATGAGTTACTCACTCACCTCATGAATAAGTTAGCCTCGTCTCCGGTGTGTGTGTGTGTGTTTCTTCCTAGAGGTTCTAATTTAAAGTAAAGTGGAAGAAAATATGAAATATGTACCCAGATATATGATATGAGAATAATTCTATATAAAGGTTTTGAAACATAGGTGAAGAAAAGGGGAGGTTGAAGTCCTATATCATGTCACAACCCATGATCGCTGGAAACTAATCTTCGGGTTTTGGATACTCGTTCAAGTCTGGTTTGTCAGAGCTGACGTGGCTGGAATTAGCGGAGTGGGACGACGATGATTGAAGCGCGGTTTGGAGCGCGTCGACTCTCGCGCCGACTTGGGTCGCTTTCTTGCGTATACAATCAGCGGACATGTTGCCCTCTTGGGTTGAAACGTCATCGTCTTGGAACAATAGTTCTGGGAAATTGAGGCGGGCGGAAGGGCCTCTGAGGTAGAAGACAGCGGTGTCGTAGGCGCGTGCGGCAGCGACAGGGGTGGCGTAAGAACCCAGCCAGATCCTGGACCTCTTGTTGGGTTCTCTAATCTCCGCCACCCACTTCCCCCACTTCCTCATCCTTATTCCTCTGTATGGTTTGTCTTGGTGTTGTTGGTGCTTCCGTTTCTGGGTTTTCCTGGTGGTGGCGGTGGAGTTGGAGGAACAGCAGTCTCCTAAACCTTCTTCCATATCTGCTACGGAAATCCCCTTGACAGCTACCACACCTACCCACTACCTATCGAAAACCATGTTTCTGTATCTGATAATATTTTTGTGTGCAGCTGGGAAGTCCAAGGAAACGGTTTTGTTAGGCTGGGTGAAGACAGTGAAACGATGTTGCTGTTGTATTGGTTTCTATTTATACGGAGGTTGGAAAATGGGAAATAGTTTGTGTGGAAAGGAATATTATTATTATATTATTGAAGGAATGATGAATGAATGGGGAAGAAGAGGGTGAAGAGAAGGGAATGAGTTTCCCACTTGGCTTCTAGTCTGTCGTCTGGTACGGCCGCCACGTTGAGCTTTCTTTAAGATAAATCCAAAAGATGGCCGACACAATCCATCACACCTATCTCTCTCTTATTTCAAAGCCCCATTTTTTGTTCCTATTTCATACATTCCACGTACCCTCTTCTGCCCGATGTCATCCGTTGCCGACGTGGACGGGTTACGCCTCTCTATACTCTCTACTCTCACTGTTCATCACTCATCTCTTTTCATTTTTTACTTTATTTTATCTCCACATTTTTTCATCTACTTAATATCTTCATTAACTATTTACAATTATCAAATTAAGTTACTTCATCACATCAATTTTAAGTTTTAATATTATAATTTATATTTTAATATAAATACTTAAATATTTTTTAAGAAAATAAATTGTATTCATAAATGTACTAATAATTTAAAAGTGTTTATTTCATAAAAATTTACAAGTTTAATACGATATTCTCGTTCTATTGTTTTTATTCACATTATATTTTATCATATAATAAAGAACTCGATAAAAAAATCTACACATTTTAAATCACCAAAAAAAATCATATAATAATAAAAATAATAAAATATATTTTTAAATGACAAATATAAAATCTGGTAATATTTTAAAGACTGCGTGTCAGAAAAATTATTAAAAACAAAAATGCAAAATTTGAAAAAAAAAAGGAGTTAGAAACATATTTTAACTTTATTTCATTATATTTTTCTTTTCATTTTTCGCCACAGAGTTGTTCTTCTTTCTTGGTTTTTAAAAATATTACGGATATCTTTTCAAGAAGATTCATTTTCTTTAATTGTTAAATAATTTTTATGATGTCTTCACAAAAAATATTGTGAATAATGTTCATATTGCTTGGAATGGGGTGGCAGCGTTGCTAAACAGCTTACTACGCAAAGAATTGAGAATTCAAGAATATATTGTTCCCTAGAAGTTTTTTTTTTTTATTGGTTACAATTTGAATTTATATATATTAAAAAGTATTGGAGCATTAAAATTTAGGTCAAATTCGAAATTTTAAAATTAAATCAAGAGTAAAACGATAAAATTACTTTTGGTTGAAAGCGCTGTAATTATCATTTGATAATCTTATACATTTTTAATTGATAGAAAAAAATAAATACATATTATGTTTTGAAATCAAATATATCTTAAATATATGATGAAGATATAATGGATAAGTCTACGGGTTTGAATCCCTCTTTTAAAAAAAAAAAAAAAACTAATATGTTAATTTGTTGAAAAAAAATATTAAGTATATAGATTTAATTTAACATACACTTAAAAATTAATCTTTCATTAAATTATAAACTATAAAGTGTTGTGTATGTTAAAACAGCTATTTTTGAATGATAATTACTTCAAATTTTCATATATCTTTAACAATACTTAAGTAATTAATACAGAGAAAGGAAACATATTTATTCAGTATTAGGAGCATTATCTATCAGTAAGATATTTAGAAGAATAGAATATTAGTGAATGATTAAATAAGGGATTAGTTAAACGTTTGTTTGTCGGAATGATAACTATAACAAGATGATATTGGTGGATGGGTTGACGCTTAACTTAATGGAGAATCGAACGGATGAGATGAAAAGTACGACAATAGTCGGTGGCAATGGACGGACGGATGGGTACCAATAGAGGAAGACTTTCCGTCCACGCAATATTAAAAACACTCTGTTTGCATAATTGCATTTCTTCAAATTTCTTGGTTGACAGCTATAATATGAGTTTTTCTTAGTTCAACAATTTAATTAATTAGTAAGAAATCGCATGCAATGATCACTCCAGGTTCAAGCTAACATAAAAATATTTAGTATCTGAAATTCTTAACATGCATCACAATATTTACTAATTTTTAATTATAATATAATAATAACGTAAATTATTTCTTACTTAATAACGATGGAACAAATATAAAAATCAGCAATCAACAATTTTGAACTCTTTAATTTATCATTAGTCTCAGTTCTTCAATAATTCCTTCATGTTCTAATATTTCAAATTAATGTTTCCAACGCCAACTTGACTTTCATGTTTTCTTATACGGTTTAATTGGTTATTTATAATTTAATTTTTAGGTATATGACTGTGTTAAAAATTTTCAAACAATATTATTTTTTGCATTAAGATCCTTGTAATAATGAGTTTTTTTTTCTTTCTAAATTTGCATAGTAATTCCTCCAAACTTAAATGTTGTGAAATTCCAAACTTATATTGATGATCTAAGTCTAAATATTCTACAAGGAGTGTAAGTTACTTTATTGCCATACCAAATTTTTTAGTCATATTTAATTATACTAAAGTTTTGGTCGACTATAGAAAAAACAAAACACGTAGCATCATCCATCCAATAAAACAAAGCCACTTAAGTTTGAGTCTATGATTCGTTACTAAGAGAAATTGTAGCATGACACATTTTTACATTCATTTGATATAAAATACAAGAGTAAAATATCATAAAAATGTAAATATTTTTATTTTTTTAAGAAAAAAAAAAGTAAAAAATAAATAAAAAAAGTATCAAATGAATATAAAAAATTTAGGTGTGTCAAAAAGAATATTTTCAGTTACTAATGCATTATACAGTAATAGTCCACCTTGAACACATCTCAACTAATCTTGTTATCAAGTTTTCATTTCAAATTTTACTTTCTATGTTAAAAAATATTTTTCCATATTTTCAATTTGTCCATATAGATTTTGTTGGAATACGTTCTAATCATGATTTTGATATCATATTAAAAAATGATTTTTAAGTCTAATTCAATCATACAAAACAGGTTTTTAAAATGAGATTTACATCTCGCTTATATATTATAGATTGACCTTATTTTTAATTGATGTGAAACTTCTAAGAGTGTACATGTCTTATAATTTAATTTAATTGTTTTTTAACATATGTTTATTAACATATTTTGCAGCTACGGAGAAAAGACAACCTAGAAGATGCTTACAAACTTTTAAAAGAGAAATAAAATACATATACAAGGCTTGAATATGTTTGTTTCTGCAGATTTGGTCTCAAAAGATAGACAGCTTCTTAACTGATTAACCGATGAACCACAATTTTCTCACCGACATACTGCTAAATATGTTGACTTCTGCATCTTCTAAGCACTAAAACAGCAGCCACCTTAAAAGACTAAACTAAACACTGCATATACTTTGCGGCAAGGAACCACAAAAACCAGCGAAAAGAGCTTTAACTAGACTATTAAAAGACACGACGATGGAACATGATGATGATTTTAGGGGCCTTAAATAATTTTAACGGGATAACTTATATATTCTCAATTTTTTTCTTTTTGCAATTCTTTTAATACTCAATTAATTTTGTTCGTGTTTGTCATTAAATGAGGAAGAGTCAAGGAACTTATAACACAAAACAGGTTATTATTCAATTTTCTAAAAATCAACTAATCTTTCAATGAGGATTTTGTTAAAATGAACCAATGCATAAATTATTAGCCGTCTTAATTAGTTAAAAATATAAATAATGTATAGCTTTAATTTTTTTAAAAATTAAATAGTTTAGTTTTCGTTTACAGTTTACTATACGCGTTGTAAAGACCAGTGATGCTAAGAAATTAAAAATAGTTATAACATGTTTGGTAAATAATTTTTTTTTTTCTGAAAGACGTAGGATTGAAGCACGTATTATCATTATTAAATAAAAAGTTAATATATGTATATAATATTTTTGCAGTACAAATATATTTTATATTTTTTAAGTAGATAATTAGGAGTAATATTATAACGATTTCATAAGAAAATGTTTTCACAACTTGTAAGGGTGTTTAGAAAGCAATTTTGGATAGTCTGTGACTTTTCAAAATGTGTTTTAATAATATAAACCCTAAACCGACCATAGACTTAGGGCTTTTTAATGCCGTGCAAAGAATTAAAACTGTGACTAAAAGTACGCTGTATTTTAAAACAAATCATAATAGATGGTATTACTTAATTAATTTATGTCAATAATGACCAAAACAGAAATTAAAAAATTTATAGGATGCTAAAAATGAAAAATAAAATTATTGAGCGTTAAGATGAAAGTTTTACAAGTTTATTTGGACCGAAAGTAAGAAAACATGCGTTAATCTTATTTAATTCTTGATTTTTTTATTTTTATTTTTTGTATCATCCCAGTTTAATTCATGATCTGTTACTTAATTAGCAGATAACTCGTTACTTAATAGAATACTGTTAGAAATAATTTTATACTAAAAGCCAAAACGAATTTCATTTTATTGAGAATCATAACCAAAATCTGCAAATGAATGGGAAATCAGAAAATTATTTGAACCATTTTAAAATGATAAAAATTGAAACATGTATTTTATACGTGACATTGGATTAAATATGGATTTTTCTTGGATAAAAAAGGAAAAGTGAATTCAGTCAAGGTGATTATGTTAATGTTACTCTTTCGTGTAAAAGAATAACAAAATATCAATATATACAAGAAAGATTTTCAGCGCTAAAGATACATCAGTACGAGGATGAAGTATGTTTATAAATATTGTATGTCAACTACATAGTCACAAACAACTATACTGTGCATATACTCAATGATTTTCTTGTACAAATACCAATAAAAGAATTCATCGTTCACTCAAAGATGGTGGTTACTTTTCCTCCGACGGCATGCAATGATTAATGACCTCAAATTGATCCAACAGGATAAGGACGAGGAGATGATTGATTTAGAATTGAACATTCCACTAACGACAATATCAAAATCCTGCAATTACATATCCATCAAGGGTTAGGTTAGGATCATACAAAAAATTTCGGCTTCAGCCTCTCAAATACACGTATCGATCAAATTGGTAGGTATAAACCAGTTGGTAAGAACAATTTTCGTAACAGTTAAAATAAATAACTTCATTAATAAAACGTGTTTTGATGATGAATTGAAAAATTAATATAATTATGTGAGATCTAAAAGAAATGGAAAACAGTCTAAATGGTTAGATAATTTCGTGGTTAATAACAAAATTGAAAAGAAATAAATTATGGTAGGCATGGAAAGATAATGTGTCCTTATCATGGAGATAAAGATTCAGCAAAACGATCACTCCCAACAGCTGACATCTTTTTCTTGAACTCCATTTAGAAACAAGTGAATATATCATCTAGTTTGATTTTTGAATCTTTCTTTTTTCTTTAGATTTTTAGCTTGTTGTATCGTTTAGAAGCTGACAAAATACTTTGGAAGAAAAAGAAAAAGAAAAAGAATCAGAAACAGAAAGAACTTTTACGCTAGGTTTGTCGAGCCTCACGAAAGAACTGAGGCCTTATAGAAAAAATGATAAAACCCTAGCCAGCTAGTTTGTATTTTTCCCTTGTAAGGATATTGACAGATTGAATTCAATGTATGATGATGTAATAGTAAGAAGAAGGAACGGTGGAAAATTAGCTGAAGCAGAAAAGGTAGGGTCCACCTAACTGTCCAAGATGGAGGAAGTTAACTAGTCGGCAGTCCAAGTTGTCCACTAATTAATGACATTATTATATTAAAATTCTGAAATTATTTAACCTAGAAAATCATGACGAATTTGACATTATGATCCATTGTCTTTGTCCTTGGCTAAACACATCCAATCCAATAAAGGAAAACCAAACTTGGCTTCTTCTTAATTTGATATTCAGGATTTGCAGCAGCAGTATTGAAGAAAGATGCATGAATTGGAAATAATGGGGTCAAGTGCGCAAGTTGATGCAGTTGCTTCACAAAATGAACATATTAACCACAATGTAACAATCCAACCGTCATAAATACATGAAAACGCATGTTTTGCGGCGACGAGACAATCAGCAAAATCCCATATTGCTATCAGGACAGAATTTTAATACGGGTAGTCCCCACCCAACTTCTTCATCAATTAGGGTGCTTCTGAATGCATACTTCCTTTGTTTTTACACTACTTTTAGAGTTAATTTAAGTGCCGATTTATTTCAATAATTTCCTTTTAAATGTAATTTATAAGATATTATTTATGAAAAAAAAAGAAAAATGAAAAGGGGTATTCTTTTAACTCACAAATTAATTTACCCAGGTTGTTTCCCTGAACGTGGGTAAAATCAACTAAAAAATCAATTGTGTCATCTTTTTTTTTGTTGTGTATGGAAGCAATTCTATATTTTACTTGAATTAATTGGCACATGTATGGAAGCAATGTTTTATTTATACTTGTTTTTTCTTATCTTTTTTCCATGCAAGCCTAAAAAATACACTTAGAAATTAGAAAAGAAAACATTTTATTGTCCAAAATGAAAAAAAAATAAAAATAAAAGTGGTATTTTTTTTATTTCTAAAGTCTCGGGAAGAGATGTCCAAAACATTTTCTCAAAGCCTAACTTGTCTATTCTTATTAAAGTCACGCAGGAAGAGTTATCAATAACATTTTTTTTTCTTCCATCGACTCTTGCACCTGTTGTTTTCCTTTTTAATTTTTCTTTCATATAATATTTAAAGAAAATAAAGTAATTTTTTATTCTTATATATTGAATTAAAAATACAATTTTTTTGTTGAAAAGGTAACTAAATGTAATAATACATTATTGTTTTTATGGAAAAACGGTGTGTGACATGAGGGAACAAGATTGACCATATAAGTAACACCAAATCTTTTTTTTTTATTAAATATGACACCTTAAAAGATATATATATATATATATATATATATATATATATATATATATATATATATATATATATATATATATATGAACTCACACGTCTATTATGAAGTAATTCAGAAGGCTAAAATTGATCAAACAATTTAATATTTAAAAAAGAACTCTAAAAAACGACATATTAAGATTATATGTGGTCTTAAAACTCGTAAATAAATAAATAGATAATATAATTACTAGTACTATAAAAGCACATATATTAGAGAATTGAATATTAACATTATTTATAACAAATTAACTTTTAGATATGTTATATATAATTGTTTATTAAATCTCACCAATTATCCTCACCAGAATGCACATCTTTTCACTATACTAATAAAGAGGCCTTTACAAATGAGTGTACTAACACTTCTATGTTTTCAGTGGTTACCGAACAAAACTATGATGAAAATCAAAATGAAAATATAACAGTTGTCAAAAGACAGCTGACTAGCTTTTTTTTTATTAATATCTTAAAATTACTATAACTAACAGGTTAGAATAAATTAAAGATATTGACATGTTGTGTTTTAAAATTGAGATTGAATTATACTTTCAATTTTTAAATTCTTTTTTCTCATAACCTTTAAAAAAATTAACCTTGATTATATTTTTATTATAATGAAAAATAGATATGTATTTTCAGTAGTTGTTTATAATGAGTTTAATGTTCTTTTGGATTCCTTTTCTTAAAAGTAGTGGGCTAGTGAGATAGGCCCGAAGGGCTGCATTCAACTAGCGCAGTGTTTGTTTGAACATAAATTTATGCAATCTTTGTTCCTTGTGGGCCAATCTAAATAGTAATAACTACTCCAAAAGTGACAATTCATAATTATATATTTTTTTTATACAAATCACTAATTATTTTTAACTTTTATTTGATCAAATGTTATTATTTTTAAATGAAAACCTGAAGTTACGGATTGGGTAAAATGGTATAATGAAAATTATACTTTTTTGGGTGTTGCTCCCTACACCTTCCCAAGTGGGGCTTGTATCTTCTCATTAATTTAATTTATTTTAAAAATATTCTA
Source organism: Vigna radiata var. radiata (assembly GCF_000741045.1). Lineage (NCBI taxonomy): Eukaryota > Viridiplantae > Streptophyta > Magnoliopsida > Fabales > Fabaceae > Vigna > Vigna radiata. Next base: position 21,598,346 of record NC_028355.1, on the reverse strand, counting down.
CACCTCCCCACTATTTTCTTTATTCAAAAAATACCCTACACCTCCCCACTATTCATAACCATCTTTCTCTTTATCTCTCTATTAATGGAGCATTCACATGGTTCAGATTTGAATTTGTAACATACTATAAAATATAAAATTGAAAGAAAACTTCAATATTAGTACTTCTACCATTTCCATTTTATAAAATTAGGAGTTAAATGCAAATACAAAATAATAAACATAATAATATTAATAGTAAATAATGATATATTATTATTATTATTATATACTAACTTTATAATGACGAAAGAACTAAATAAATTCTAAATCTTTAACAAATAACTTTTTTTTTATATTTTAAGTATTTAATAATATTTTTATATTATTTATCTAATAAATTAAATATTTTATTCAAGTTATTTGAGTCAAACATGTCGGTGAGTTAAAAAATAATATAATGTTAAAAATTATAGATATTATATGTAAAAAAAAGATACATATATATAAACATTTTTCTAGAAATTTAGAACAAAATTTTACCATTTATTAAGTAATTTGAAAAGAAAAAAATATATTCAACAACGAAAGAAAATATATTCAAATTTAGGGTATTTTTGGAATAAAAGAAAATAGTGGAGAGGTGTAGAATATTTTTGAAATAAATTAAATTAATGAAGAGGTACAAGTCCCACTTGGGGAGGTGTAGGGAGCAACACCCTACTTTTTTTTTCTTTAATATTGAAGAAGTTAGGGTTTGAAATGAGAATTGGATAGAGTTGCTTGTAGACGCTCTCACTCGTCGGCCTGTTTAAAATGTCGGGCTACCTTTCCATGGGCAGTTATTTTTTGCACCTCCATAACTTTCTTTCTTCACCTCACAAATTTCGTATATTATATAATTAACTAGTGAAGGTTGGTCAAGTGTAGTATATTATATAATGTAAGTTCGAAGCTTCAAGCTAATCTAAGAACTTTGTTGGCGGACTTGTAAGAGATTCAGAATTTGAAGGCATATTTAATTTTAATTAGTTCTAAGAACCTAAATTTCCAAAATTTCAAAAAAACAAAACATATGTATGATATTTAAACAAAATAAAAGAAATAGTAGATAAGATAATTATCTAATAACTTTTTTTGTGTGTACTCATTACAGATTGTTCGATCAAGTAGCTCAGATACACTGGTAGCTTGAACTGTATATAGTGCTGTTTGGTGTTCAAAACTAGCACTCTCATCATACATATTTTATGCAGACAGAGAGTGCATCAGGTACTCATGCTCGTTGATTAACCCTCCTGCTGACGCATACGTGACATTGATTACCATGTCATATTCTTTTATTTTGTTAATTAATTTTTTTAAATTGAAAATCCATCCTTTCTGCAACCAATTTCAGCATGTTTTTGGTCTGCAAAAAAGGAAGACAAAGGAGATTATGAGCTCTTAAAATGCTGTAACATTTTGAACAAAGGAGTGACAAAAAGAAATTATCTATCAGCATTGCAAATTATGAACTTGTGCATTCTTACTACACCATCTCATAATTTAAGCAATTAGTTTGAGTTACACCTATTAAAGATGATCTCTAACATTTTAATTCTGCTAGGAATACCCTTTTTCCTTATGCTGCTCTGATCATTATTATCAGTTTCCCTTTTGCTTTATTCGAAAAAGAAGAGCCTTTTGTTTCATACTTTCATTGTCTTCCTTTGCATGTGACTGCGATTCATCTTTCTTTATACTTTTATTAGTCAGAATCTGGTCTTCAAATATTTGGGAGACTGCACCCTCTTATGATGTTCATTTCTTTTGGCAGTTATCTATTAGTTTGTAAAAGGAGTCTTTACATTTATATAATTAGATATTGTATCTTCTAATAACAAATAGAGATGCAAAAAGAACATTAAAAAGTGGGTAATAGAATAAAATTATTATCTTCACTTCCGACTCGCATAATCACATAGTTATATTACTATTTTTCTTTTTTTAGATTCGCAGATATGATGTATTGGAATAAACAATTACGTTTTAGTCAAATAAAAGCTCACTATAAATTAGTTAATATTTAGAAAAAATTTATGTAAAAAAAAAAATTGAGTCTAATTCAAGCTGGAATAATAAACTTAATAAATATCAAATATTCGTTAAAATAAATTATAACTTATGTTTATGATATTATATTAAAAAGCAAAGTTTAAGTTTAATTTAATTTCATAAAACTAATTTTTAAGAAGTTTGTATCTATTTATGAATTGGTTTTATTTTTAATTACGAGACTTCCAAACATTTAAATGTATGTTCATTATTCATATCCACTAAAATATCTATTTTATTTCTCTCTCTCTTTCTATATGTATATATTGGATATACGATTTGCCCTCTAAAATTAACTGATAGTTTTTATATTTTAAATTAAATTCCTTTATAAATAACAATACCCTAAAGAACGAATGTAACTACTCAAGGATTAAAATCCTATGTTTAACTGATATAAAGATGTTAACATATAGTACATTTGAATGTTCTACTTGGGTATTTTCGAACCCTATGAAATCTATACGTAAATCGTTACCAAAAGCGTATACTTAATTAATTTTTCTAAAACTAATATAAGTATGAGATAATAGCATATACATGTAGAAAAATTACACATATTATAAATTTATAAGTTAAAATACATATGTGCATATATAAGTATAGTTTATAGATTATATTGAAGATTTTTCATACCGATTGGTTCTTTATATTGAGTTTGATGTACTACGGTAGTGCGTTTTCATTGAATATTAAACACTATTTCTCAAAGTATTACATTCCACCAAAGTTCAAACTTAAATATGAAATCTGATTCCGTTCAATAGGACTTTTTTTTTTTTAATATTTAATTATTTATTTTAATATTTTATATATCAAATTGAAAAGGATCATAAACACATGCCAGGGTGATTGGCTTAAAGTATGTATAATGTAAACTAGACTAATTTATCAAAATTGAAAGTAGGATATAAATATCTGCAATTACTATTTTTTTTTATTCAGAGTAATAATAAGGGGAAAAAATATTTGAAATATTTAATTAATAATTATTATTATTCTTAGCCAGTATTTACTTATATTTTTATTAGGTTAACGCAACATTCATTGACCATGCACAAGAAATAATTAACAATAGATTGGCATAATTGTAGCCTTTTTCTTCCGGAAATGGGATAGTCCGAAGAAATTCTCATGCAAAAATTCTCACTTTATATGCATAATGTTTCTATATGATTTTATTGGTGAAAAATACTAATAATAACAACGATACTGTAGATAAATTTAATGTTTTTTTCTATTAAAAGATTGGGTGTTAAAAAAAATTATATTTTAGAAAAGTATTTAAACAAAACTAGTAAAATAAGTCCGTTGGTATGTTAATTATAAGTTAAAGTTATTGATCCATCTGTGTATTTTAATTTTTTTTATATGCTCCCATAACACGTGTGTAAATATGTATACCATGTGTTTTTAAATATCATACGAAAATTCAATAATTAAATATATTATTCACATTGCATTAATTGAAGTTATGTTATAGTAAAAAAAATTAATTATATAAAATCATACGTTATAAACTTTTACAATCCAATATTTCTTTTTAATCTAAATTTCTCCTTGTTAACAATTAGTTTTTTTGTTTCTGTTCCACTATATTTTATTGTAATATTATTAAAAATTAAAACAGAAAATTACTAGTGTATATTAAATGGGAAAATCTGTTATACATATTGTTATAAATTTATTTTCTGAATTTATATATTGTAAGATAGTAAATACAAAATTAAGGATGCATAATAATTAATTATAATAATGTTATTAAAGAATTTTCTGACAGAATACTGATATCAATTTAGGGAAGAAAAAAAAAAGTTGTAGTCACTTAAACTCTTGCTTTCCTAAGTAAGAATTTGTTTTTTATACACTTAATAGTATCTTATCCTTTAAGAATTAACTTGGATATGTCTTTTAATGACAAATTTGCGATGAATTTTTAATATATATAAGTTTGAAAAAGTTTAATTTTTTTTTTCTATTTGATACGTAATTGTTTTTTATTTTGTGAAATCAACTTGTTTAAAGACAAAATGATATTATAATGATGATTTTACTTTGGGTTAAATATGTTTTTAGTCCCTATACTTTGGGGTGATTTTGGTTTTAGTCCCTCTTTCAAACTATAGTACAATTTAGTCCTTCAACTTTAGAAAACTCTGGTTTTAGTCTTTTTTACCAAAGTTTTTAAACTTTATTTGTTGTTTCAAGCACCTTACATTATAGCATTTGGATTGTTTACACTGTTTGACACATTTTTGCTTCAATGTTAACTGAGAAACGCGTTTGAAACAACAAATAAAGTTAAAAAAATTTGGTAAAAAAGATTAAAATCAAAGTTTTCTAAAGTTGAAGAACTAAATTGTACTATCATTTGAAAGAGGGACTAAAACCAAAATTGCTCCAAAGTATAGGGACTAAAAACATATTTAACCTTTTTACTTTTAAATAAAAAAGAATCAAATCTGAACTTTTAAATCTAATTGAGAAATTCCAACACCCAACAATTTATGACAACTACTTTTGGCTTAATGACTAGCCATTGGCATCTCAAAAGTTTACAAAGGCAGACTACCTGTATCTGCTGCCTCATAAAAGTTCTTCTTATCTTCACCTTCTTTATTTCATTCTTACTTTTCCTCTTTTCTCAAATGATTGCAACCCTCCCTCCATTTATCTATATATCTTTTGTCAATTCTTTCAGTTTTAGTTATGAGTCTCGAATTTGTGAAAGGAAAAAAAATATTATAGTATTTTTCATTTCCAAATTTTTAATTTTGATATAATATTATTAATCGCAATTTTATCAATCATCATAACATCTACAAAATAACTAAAGTAAAAGTGAATTTTCAAAGATGAACTTCAATAATTATTATTAAAATAGAGTTTATAAATAGAGAATTGATTGCTCGAATTTCATTTTATAAAAATATCATTTTTTTTAACTTTTTATTTTCTTTCTCAAATTTATTTTTAGGAGTCTAATATATTTGTTTATTTATTTGAATATCATATATTATCATCAAGATTTTGTTGTAAAGTGGAACAATTATGTTTTATTGAAATTTTCATCAATATAATTAGTTCATCTTTACCCTTTCTCTTAAAGCATTTTAAAAAGGTTTGGATGTGTGTGTTATAAGTAGTTGTATGTGGTTCAAAATGGTTGAGATGAGTTTGTTTATTTATGAATACTAAATATGTTCATGTTGATCTGAGTGTTTTGTGAATGTAAATAATGACTTTAAAAGTTCAAATAAGACCAAAAGACTTAAGAAAACTAATTTTTTTCTATTAGTATTTTATGACTATTTGAGCATTGATCACTTATGATACATCATCTTGGTCAACTAGTTATATCTTAAATTGCTTTTTAACTAATTATACAGATTTTAAATGAAGAAAATAGTATATATATATATATATATATATATATATATATATATTAAGTTTCTAAAATTATGTAAATTTATTGAGTGAACAGTCATTTTCTAAGCAAATTTCTTCAATTTATGAAATTTAGAGAACTCGACTCACTTTATTTGTCCTACAAGCATTTGAGAAAAACTTTCAAATGTTTGGCTCGCTAAGTGAATAAATACTTTGTTGAGAAAAAATTATTTTATAGAAATTCAAAGAGTTCAAAGTGGTTGGGTCACTGAATAGTTAGTCAGATTTTGAATTATTTTGATATAAGCTCTCGGTACTTGCTTGTTAGGTGAGTCAATTCACTCAAGCAAAATCCACTTAATTAAATTTAAAGAGCTTAAAAGGGTTTGTCCCTGAGCGAAACAAGTGTTTGCTAAGCGTGTAAACCTCTAGAAGTGTCTTACCAAACAAGTAAGAATGTTTAATGAGTGAACCTTATTTTTAAAAATTTCAAACTTTTCGTTGGACGATCTTTTATGCTCGTTGAGTAAAAGGGAAAATTTTTGAAGATAAAAATAAGATTTTTGTAGTTCATTTTAAATAAAAATAGTAGGTGTCAAAGTAATTACAACCCACTATTGCTATGTGTTTGAGATTGAGTTCAATTAACGCATATGTTATAAGATATTGTAGATGTTGATGTGATGTAAAAATGGTTATTTTTCAATAAGAAAATTCTACATTGTTGTAGGCTGTGTATTGAATGAAGATTCCAAGCTAAAGTCATCTTAATCTCTATTAATATTTAACTCAAAGAAATATACTATATTATGATACTTAGCTTGTGATGTGTAAAATTCTGTATAATAGGTCATAAAGAATTTACTTTGTCATATAAAAATAACATACTGTAATAAGTACATAGTTTCTGAATTTAATTCAGTACAAAAAAAAAAAGTCAATTGTTTATAATGATACATAAAAATAAGTTAATTGCACTCATAGATATAAACACATAATTTTGATTTTTTTTGTGATTGAAATTCTATAATATGTGATATAATTAAGTTAATTTGTATAATATTTTAAAAACCATTAGCATGCTTTGTCTTTTGTTTTCCGATTGCAATGATAATGTAAGATGAAGTAAATGACAGTAGAGAATAAGTAATATATATATATATATATATATATATATATATATATATATATATTATGGTGTAAAAATGAAAAAAAAAACATTAAATAAAAATTCCGCATATATATTTTGTAAATGAAAAATATATTACATTTATTTCTTTTAATATAGAAACTTAGAAAAATAGAACAGTAGAAGTATGTATCACAAAAATTCTGCTCTATTTGTAGCAACATGTAAATTTTCTTTTAAACAAAAATCACATGTGACGTGATTAATATCAGAAAAGATAAAGTATTTTTCTTAAACTTACCTATGCATTGAAAAGTAAATATATTAACATGCAAATAACTCTCATTGGCCAAAGCCTTTAAGATAGATCACTGTCATAATACATAACACCATAAAGTTGTTAGTTATAATTTAAATAATACTTAAATGGGTTTTTACTCTCAATAAATAAAAAAATGTAAATTCATTTAGGTATTTACAATTTTTTAATAATGTCTTAAAAAAATGGTTAAATTTAAGTTTTTTAAAATATATGAATTTTATTTTTACCTTCTCCGTAATATATTTTTTCATTTTTTTTCTAAACTTAAATAATTGATTTTATGTCTGACGTCTATTCTAGAGTAACATGTATATTTTATAAACTTTAATTCTTTTAGAAAAAGTAATATTTACCTAAGTTATTAATACTAGTTAAAATGATCTATTGACTCTTCATTCATTACACAAAAAATTTACCTAATATTAAAATTAAAACAACACCTTTTAATTTTAAAAAGGTTAAAAGCATAAAAGTATTTAGCAAAAACTAAAATAAAAGAAATAAGGAAACGCTCGGGACTAACATATTTACGCCTATAATGATGCGCACTTTTCACGGCTGCATCAATCTGAAAAAAGAAATTAAATTATGTATCATCATCAGATTAATTGGCCAGAGAATGATTATCAATTATTTGGTTCATTCCTCCTTCATATGCTTTATATATATATATATATATATATATATATGAATAAAACCAATACGAAGCTATATTTTGACCAAATTTGATTTACATTATAATTTATGAAAGTGTTTGTAATTAAGACTAACACTTGATTCTTAAATTATAAAAAAACTATAAAATAGTTTACTTGACAAGAGAAGTTAAATTAAATGTTAGGGAAACTTTTTTAAACCGTAAAGTATAAGATTTAATTTTAATTTATTAAGATTTTTTTTTGAAATTACCAAACAAAAGAATACTTCAACCTATAACCATTAATAAACCTTTTGATTAAGTTTGATTTCAAGGTCAGAAGAGGAATACGCTAATAATATGATAGTAAAACATTGCGTTCCATGTTGAATATTTCTTCCAAAGATTTTGTTTTGAAAGTCAAATTCATTAAAATTGGAACACAAAATATGATTTATCAAACATAAATTACCGTTACCAGATAACTAACCCCTGTTACTGTTATACAGTGTCATAAAAGTATATGAAAAAAACTAAGGCAACAAAAACCCTCCTGCAGGCACACCGTTTTTCATATTCCAAAATTTTCGTTAGAGATTGGGGAAATGGAAATAAAAAAAATAATATCAGTTATTTGATTTAGAAAAATTAGAAAAAAAAAGATATGTAATTCACTTTACTATTTATCACCTGATTTAAGAACATATTTTACTTTTTCTTTATTTAATAGCAAATTAATTAAATTATATAATTTTTTAAAAAAATCTGTATTTTTCACCGACCACAGTAACCATACCTATCTGTCCAACCTTCGTCGTATCTCTCTGTCGATCCTCCAAATAAATAGTTAATGTAAGACGACTGATATATTCACATAAAAAATGACCTTATAACAACCTTTTTTAATTGAGAAAAGTAATATTAATAATATTTCTTTACTCACAACCATAATTATATAATTTTATTATTAAAAAATCGTCTGGATCAAAAAATGATTTTCCTTCATTAATAAAGTCATAGTGCTATATTTATTCGGCTGCTTCAAATTTGGACCCACCACGGTCCATGCATGGCCATGATTTAAGGACAGTCCCTCGCAATGAGTTTGCCATCTGGAAGAGAGAACCATTATTCATGGAATGAGACAAATTCTACATGTGAAAGTGTTTTTTTCTCAAACCTTAATTACTTAGTATTAAACATATAACAATGAATTATGATGTCAGGTGCATCAGTGGCAGAGTGCATTCACTCGCAAAAAAACTTCCACTGTATTCAAATGGAATGTTGTAAGTCTTTCCTTCTGGAATCATTAGAATACAATTTTTTTCATAACTAAATTTTATATTCGATATTTATTGTTGACTATTATTTGAAATCAATTATTGTATTGAATAAGAGATTGATTAAACTACATATTATCCTTGTTAATGACAATATACAAAATAATAATTGTTTTTCAATAATTAATAAGAAAAAAACAGTTTTTTTAATACATATATACATACACGTCTCCCTTGATTTTTGTTGCAAATTTTATTTAATAATAACAATGATATCTTAATATATATAATTAAGTTAAAACATAAGTTTATTTGATGAAGAAAGAAAAGGTGGGAAAAAAAAGATTGTGTTGGATAAGTGTTTGTAATATATATCATTATCCTTTCATGTTATGGTGTTTTTCCATGTACGTTCTTGTATTTTATTTTTATTTTTTTTTCACTTTTTATGAGCCTCGTTATTCTGGCATCCTAGTGGACCACGAGTTTTATGTGAAAATCTGTTTTTCTCCTTTTATTCAAATTATTTTGGTAGTACAAGACTATTGGACCAGTACACCCAGAGAACAGAAGTATTTGATAAAAAATGGTAATACAAGATGGAGAGAACCCAACCAAAATGTCTGTGCCAGATGAATAAGAACTCAGAAAAAACAATCATTAACATTTCCAACTTTTTCGATCTTTCTCTCTGAAAGGCCTACGTTCTTTTGCATTTTCTTTCATAGACTTCGTTTTTTTTAGGTTTAAACCTCTCTAAGTTATGAACGGATGTTGAGTTTAGTTTCCGTTTTTTAAAATGTAAATTTTTAGTTCCTAAGTTATAAAAAATGTATCAAATAAGTCATTTTTTGATGTTCATGGTCAAAGTACAAAAAGCAATATAAAGTGTTGTTATTATTAAGAAACAAATCAGAGCAATATAAAGATGTAAACAACCAAAAACAGTATTTCAAGTCAAAAGAGAACTCATTTGATACATTTTTTATAACTTAGGGACCAAAGATTTACATTTTTTAAAACGAGAACTAAACGTTTATAACTTAGAGACAAAAAAAGGTTTAAATTTTTTTTAACAGGTCAAAACATCTATCTCTGCTAATAATTATAAGGGTTAAATATGTTTTTAGTCCCAATACTTTGGAGCGATTTTGGTTTTAGTCCCTCTTTCAAACTATGGTACAATTTAGTCCTTCAATCTTAGAAAACTCTGGTTTTAGTCCTTTTTACCAATTTTTTTTTAACTTTATTTGTTGTTTCAAACGCGTTTCTCAGTTAACATTGAAGCAAAAATGTGTCAAACAGTGTAAACAATCCAAATACTACAATGAAACGTACTTGAAACAAAAAATAAAGTTAAAAGAATTTGGGAAAAAGGACTAAAACCAGAGTTTTCTAAAGTTGAAGGACTAAATTGTACCATAGTTTGAAAGAGGGACTAAAATCAAAATCGCCCCAAAATATAGGGACTAAAAACATATTTAACCCTAATTATAATTACTTTCTTACATTCTATAGCTATACTCTTTTACTTCTTCATTATCAGACATTTAAGAATTTTTTGGTAAAAAGTATACACAAGAAATGTATAGAAATCAGTTTACTGAACCAAATGACCTCACTTTACAAACAATGTAATCTCTGTAGATCCTTTACTTGTTTAATTTAAATACGGGATTCGATCTCCAATTAGAGATAGAGTGGCAGCTGAAGATACGTGTAAGTATGTTAGATTTTTATTCTGTTTATTGTTTTCAAGAAAAAGAATATACTAAATAAGATTAAAATGAAAAAAAAAAAAAACTTTTTTATTTTACTGCCTGAGGTCATAATTTGAGTTTCTGGAAGTGCTTGCTAATGGAAAGGAGAAGCAACTGAACCACAGTTCTTATTAGTCTTGTTTCTCTCTATCTCTCTCCTTTGAAATGAGAAGACACAATAAATCGTCAAACGCGTTGTTTGCTTAACGAGGAGAGTTTGTCGGTTCCCACAGTATTAAATTATAGGGAACTGCCAAACAATTCTTAATCAAACAAAAACGCTACCTTACCCATACCTCGTCGTGTGTCCTTCTAGTAGTAATGCTACATCTCTTCTCTTCTCCCTTCTTCTCTTCTCCTCCTGCATGCTTTCTTTGATTGAACCGGTCTTAGTCCACGCCCGCCACGCCACCCAACCCATTTCATAATTTCAATTTCCCCTCTCTCACTCATTCCTTTCTCCCTTACCCATCACTCCACCTATTCTTTTCTTTTTTATTTTTTTTTATTTTCTCATCACACCAACAATCTATCTATGCATACAACCCTGCAAACCAAACAAACCCAATTCAAATCCAACACTAGAAACAGATGAGGCAGTGGATACACGTCGCGGTGGCCGCAGCCGCCGTGGGATGCGTCTCCACTCTTATGTTGGTCTTTCTCTTCCGTTGGTGTCGCAAAAGAAATGGCACGACTTTCGTTGAACCGACTAGTTTGACCAGGGTTGAGAGTATGCAGGGAGGGATTTCAGTTTCCAGGATCCATCAGCAACCTTTCCAGATGGATCAGGGGAGCAAGAACAGCAACAAGGGTAATTACAATTACTATGTTTTTCGCGGCGGTGGGGTGTCGGGGAAAAGAAGCGTCTTCAATTGGGGTGATCATCCATCCATGGCTTCTGATGCTGTTGAAAATGGATGGTCACGATTTGCCTTCACGGGGTACAAGAGTTACACGCCGTCTCCTTCGAAAAGATCGGGACTTTTGGGAGCGTGTGCTGCACCGGGAGGGAGTGATTTTGGGAGAGAATCAGAGGCTGAGATAAGCTGGGAAGTGGCACGTGGATCTGCTGAGTTTATGCAGAAGGTGAGGTTGAATCCTGGTATAAAAAAGTCTCATCAAAGCAACAACAATAACGGTTCTCTTGGGGTTGCTTCTATCATTAGAGGGGCTTTGCCTTTGCCTGGGCCTCCCCTGGGGAATTGTGCGTTCCCACAAGAAGCATATTTTGAGATTACCATTTTGTACTCACGTGGCGATGAGTGTGAATCTGTTGGGAAGAATGGGGAAGGTGAGAAGACCAAGCTTTTGGTTCAAGGGAACTCCAATGGAAAAGGGAATTCCGAGGCTCTGGTTCATGTTACCAATGGGAATGGAAGTAATAAAATCAACAATGTCGAAGGAGAGAGTGGGAAGGGTGAATCTGTGATGTTCTCGTTGGGGTTAACAACAGGGGGTTCTGTTCCTTTGAGAGTCCCCGGTAGCTATCCCGGGAGCATTGGCTTCAACTCCAACGGTTCTCTCTATCTTGATGGTAACTATTAACTCCTAAATCATTATCCTGGTATTAGATTACTGATTCACCTTCGTTTGTTTGCTACCATTTGACCAAATTAGGTACAGTTTTGTAGACCAGATTAGGTGAAGTTGTAGTAGTTTGTAACAACCATGTCTTTTTTTTCGTTTTGTTATTTTGTTTTATCTATTGGGGTTAAAACAACGAGAAGAAAACAATACATACACTCAGGGTGTCTTTCAAAAGCTGTCTGTGGTTTTCAGAATGCAATAATTAAAGAAGGTTGTTTACACAACTGAGGGAGGGTGGTGTGAGCGATAGAGATGCAAGAACAAAATGAGCTGCTTTTGCTTTTTAGTTTTGAAAAAAAACTTATTTTAAATACAATTAAAAAATTAAGAACTTTTGGATGAGAAGTTGGTTTTTTAATTGTGGAAGATTGTTTAGAAAATGGCTTTCAGAACGAAAAAACTGTGAAGGGAATCTAAGATGGTGTTACTTTTACTTACAACACGCAATTTATATTTCCAGTATGTATCTCTTGAGACATCTAAGTATGAAAATTGGTTACAGGAATGAAACTTGTACGTGAATCGGAGAAGGCAGAGTGGGTGGGAACTGATAAAGTGATTGGTTGTGGATTCGATCCAAGGCAGAAGAAGGTTTTCTTCACAATAGACTCTGATCTGATGCATGTAATCCACTGCCAGACAGAGGAGTTTGGCACACCACTTTTTCCGATCATGGCTGCAAATATAGACATTATGGTGTTAGTTAATTTTGGACAAAGTGCATTCAAATATGCACCTGCGAATGCCCAGAGAACACCAAATCCATGCTTCATAGCCCCACTTGTAAATTCCCCTGCAGCTACCTTGGGCTACGATGACAGCAAGGAGCTATTCTCAATGGGAAGGATCGATTCTCAGTGGCTCAATCGGTCCACAACCAAAGGAAGCCACAATAATAATAATAATAATAATAATAATAATAACCATAACAACAATCGAACATTGGATTTTGACGAGGAGTCTGAGGCTGATCTGTTTGAAATCGTCATAGATGGTTCTGGAAAATATCCGAACGCAGGATCATAGATTACTGCAAAGAGTGCACATTGGTAACATCATCGTTCCTTGCTGATCCTAATGGAACATGGCTTTGCTGCACATGCATGGTTTTTGTAGAAGAATGTTTGATGTATGCATGATGTATCTGAGCATCTGAATGGGATCTTCGGCATCGGTTAGTTCTATACAAATATAGAGAACACACAAAGAGATATTGATACACATGAAACAGTGGAGGCTTAACATTGACTAACTAGTCAGATACAGTTTCTTTCCTTTTCTTCTTCTTTCTAAGTTCCCAGGCATTTCATTTTTTTCATTTGGAACACCCTCCTGTAAATATTGTATTCTCATATAATAAAAAAATATATATATGTCTGTGAAAATTAACATTATTTTGCCTTGTTGTGTGAATGGTTAATAAAATCAGTATCCAGAAATAAAAAGGAAGTGAATGGTTAAGTCGTCGTTTTTGTGAAACAAAGTTTCAAAAGTGTGACTTAATCCTCTCTTTAAAATAAATGTTTCATAATTAGAGATGAAAAAACTAGTTAGGATTTGTGGATTAGTCTGTCCATTGGATTGCAATTTTCAAGTCTATCACTTCTTTGTCCAGTCAAATTAGTGAATAAAAAGTCATTTTTATATATTATTATTTAATAAGATATAAGTATAAAATAATATTATAATTTAAATGATTAATACTTACCAAGATTTAATTATTAATTTTAATAAAATAATATAATTTAATATATAAAGATAGTAATTATTTTAATTTATTTGATTTAAGATATTAATTATCAATTAAAACTTAAAATTATACTATTTTAGCATATATATATATATATATATATATATATATTATCTATTAAGTTTATTTGATTATTTATTTAAATTTATTTTGTTGTCACATGTTCAAATTTGTTATTTTATTTTTTATCTATTTATTTTAATTTTAAATTGATTTGTCCTTTATATTTATATTCATTTTTAATTTTATTCTTTTATAATTTCTAATTACTTTGTCATTTAATAAAATGTGTCTATACACTTTTTGAAAAAGTCTTGTAACACATAATATATGAATTTGTACATATATTAAATCTATCAAATGTTAATATTAGATTAATTTATTAATACAAATTATAAAAATTTATTCATTTTCTTATTAGATGAGTTTTGTAATATATATTATACTAATTAAACAAGTTTAACTATACATATTAAATAAGTATATCTATATATTAATTAGATGAGCTTAAGAACATATATTAGAAAAGTTTGTTATTTATTAAATAAGTTTATCAATACATATTAGACTAGTATCTATCAAGATATATTAGACCAGTCTATTTATATATCAATTTGTATTTTTAATGAGTCTTCTTTGTATATTTATGTATATTATTTGTATTTTTAGAAAGTATATCCTATTTTTACACATCTTTTATCTTTTATATTTTTACAAAATCTATTATTTATATTTTTAAAGATATATTAACTTTTAAAACATATAAACTATGTTATAAAATAATAAATATTATTGATTATTTTCTCAATCTTTAAATATATTTTAATAAACACACAAACAACGTGTGCATAGAGAAAGTTTAAAATTAGTTATACATTCGTGTCGTGTTTTCTTCATGTAATTACTTTCACTGGTTATACTTTTATAGCCTGTTAAAAAGCTAACTTATAAAATTATCTAAAGAATTTATTAAAAGTTAAAAACTTCTAATTAGAATTATTAAAAAAATATATAAAGGAAGATGATAGTATATATAACTACTTTCAAAATTAAAATAAAAAAGTTGACATATCAGTCAATCAACTAGTTTATATTTTGATATTGGCTTTGTCTCAATTTATTTTTAGTGAATAGCAAGTAAAACAAAATGAGATGGACTTACTAATTTTTTTATCCTATGAAAACTGACTAATATAATTACTTAAAAAATAATTAATTGCTCAAAACTCCTGATTAGAATTATTAAAGAAGACGTGAAAAGGAAGATGATTTGAGAATGATATTTAGTTAATATTTTAATATGCTAAATTTTTTTTAAATATATTTTAAGAGTGATTAAATTAGATCTTTTGTTATTTTTACAAAAATAAAAATCGATCAGACTCTTAAGTTATAATTTTACATTATTCTAATTATCTGTTATTTTTTATTAAAATGAAAATTCAAGATTAAATATATTTTATATTTAAAAAGTATATTAAGTCAAATTTCATATAAATTTTAGTCTAATATAATTTAACGGTAAATTTTTATAAAACACAGTTCAATAAAAAAATATATTAACATTTATTAAAAAAAACATGTCTGACATAATTTATTTTCTCTCCAATTTTCTTCAGAGCTACCGTAAGTTAATAATGAAAAGAGAAATTTGATTTAATTCTATTTGTTGAATTTCTGTGTCCTTAAAACACTGATTAACATTTGCTATTTTGTATTCTAAAAAACAGATAAAGAGATGAAAACTCACAGGCGAGTCTTAATAATTGAACTTTTCAAAACAGTGATTTCAAACAAACAAAAACTAAAGAGAAACTTAAAATTAATACAGTAGTTTTCCAAAAAGAAGGATTTATGATTCTTTTCCTCTTTCTTCTTTTTCTCATTCTTCTTCAGCTATGAGTTTCATTTGGCAGAACATTGAAGGAGAAGCTGAGGAAGCATGAGCATAGAAAAAGTCAAGGATATTCATAATTAATAGCAAAAGGTATTGTTACTCAAACATATGTTCTTTCTTTAGTGCCATTCTAATAATTCATATGTTTGGTAAAAATCGTGTAACTTTGAATCCAAAACTAATAATTACAGTCTGAGGTAATGAAATTAAAATATATAAAATTATTTTAAAATACTCACAAAATAAAACAAACATAGCTGTAATATTTTGCGTGAGAAAACCTATCATATGGAGAATTGATTCTTTCACGATTGATTATTCAATCGTTGAAATTTCTATTTTATTCGAATATTAGTTGTCAATTTACTTTTCAAATTGGAGAAGTATTTTCAAGAAAGATAATTTCTTTATTTTTTTTGAAGATTTTACCTTCCACAACACAATTAAAGGACAAATTTTAAAGTGAATTAATGAGATCTATTTTGATAAACCAACCCAATTAAATTTAATTAATCTCTTATTTAAACATATGTTCCATTCTCCTAAGGATGTTTGTAACGAAAATTCTTCTTGAGTTTTATTGTTTTAGGGTTTGACTTTGATGGCCACATAAGAAGAATTTCATAAATTCTATACCTGTGATGCCTTTCATGTTTGGCAACTGGGCATCTATTAAACAGGATCATATACCAAATAAATAAATAAATAAAAATTATAAAATTATCATAAAAGAAATCACGTGTCAAACTATCCATCCTTAGTTAAAATTCGTCAAAGGTCAGAATAAAGTTTTTCCCTTCTCAGTGGTCAGAAACAGAATAATAAAATAAAACCACTTTCTAATATTTTATTTTTATTATCAAAACCACTAACCTAATTGCTCTACTCTCTTGTCAATTTTTTCTCAAAAAAATAAATAAAAAAAATTAAGCAGTGATATGTATATATATATGGGGATATTTTTTATGTTTAATTTGGACCTTTATATATAAAAAGTTGTTGCATATGCAGGAGGTTATAGGTTTTTTTCAACGATGGAGGGTAGAAACTCCTGTTAAAGATGTTCTTAAGGTCTGCTTGTGCAGTGCAATGCACATTAGAGGGTTCAAAACTTTTTTTTTCTCCACCCCCAGAATTTCTAACTGTTCTTAAATTTTAAAATCATCATTTTGTCTTCAGTAAAAGTTATTTATGGATTTCTCGTTATAAAATATTTTTCAGAACAAATCTTTCAGAAATAGTGAAGCATGATTTTCACAACAGAATACCTAGAATAGGATTTCTTGAAACGCATTTCAGAATGGATTTTTCAAAGCAGAATTTCCAAAACATATACGATATTTTCCAGAATAAACTTTCTAAAACGAAATTTTCGAATTACTTAAAAGTGTTCCATAATGATTTTTTTAATGAGAATTTTCAAAATAAACTTTCTAAAACATAAACGATAAACGATAGACTATAGAATAAATTTTCCAAAATGAGCTCTTTTCTGCAACAAGGTGTCGCTTCTCATTTTCTTCCCCTCACAGAATGCAAAGGAGAACTGAGGTGTAATGGCTGTTATGACACAGCGACAGATATAATGGTTTTAACTTTTTTATTAGTATAAAGGTGCATTTAGTAATAATGACGTGCAAAAGCAAACAGCGTCATCCCGGACAATTCTTATAGCCCAAACAATTTCTTCAATGTCCAGTAACAAGGATTATCCAAGGAAAGTTTATTTCTTCAAAATAAACTTTCTAAAACATAAATAAATGATAGATTTAGAATAAATTTTCCAAAACGAGCTCTTTAACTAAAATGAGTTCCAAAAAAAAAATTCATACGTTACTTATTTGTTATTCAAATAAATATTATTTATATATATTTTAAAACCTGTAGAATTCGTGAATATTTAAAAAATAAATTTTTAAAATTTTTAAGATAAAATTTAAATAAAATTACAAAAAATATACATGATATAATATAAATTAAATAAAATATAACTTAAAATTCAATTTTAGTTGAATTTAATATGATAAAATATAAATTAATTTAATTATAATAAATTTAACTTAATAAAATATAAATTATATTTATATTTTTATTTTTTTTAAGTAGCGAATATTTACGAATACTTACTATATATGTGGATATCAATTATCTATTGTAAATTTTACTTGTGCATAAACGCGAACATAGATATTTTTGTCGTTCCTTGTTAGGTCACACCTAAATATTTAGTGGTTTAAATTTGTTTATTAGTATAAAGGTGCATTTAGTAAGAATGAGGTGCAAAATCAAACAGCGTCATCTGACAATTCTTATAGCCCAAACAACTTCTTCGATGTCCATTAACAAGAATTATCCAGATTCGAAATTTACTAGCCCAATATTACAAATTTAACAGACCTGGTTCTTTGGAAAAAAATCTAATTGACTACGTCACTTTACAGTATTTTTCTTCTGTCTGTAGCTAAATATGAAAAATGTATCTTTAATAATATTTTTTTGATAACATTTTTACAATTACTCATGTGACAGTTTATGATTAATCTGTTTCAAATATATGAACCAATAAAATAGTGACACAATCTGTTGTAAAAAAATTGTTAAAATATCATGGTTTTAAACATGCATGCTTTTAGACAAAATAAGTTATTAGATTACAGTAATTAGATGCTGCGTCCATTAAGTGTTGATTGTAAGTGTATGATTTCTGAGTGTGCATATAATCATGTTTTAATTTGTTCGAGAAAACTCATTTTGACGGTCCTTATTTTTTTTTTATATTTTACATTTCTAAAGGAATTCATGAAACATTTGAAAACTAGTTTGAGTATAACAAAATGATTTATAACCTTCCCTTGAATTAGTAATTCTTAGATTTATGTTAACGAGTTCCACGTTAATAAGCCCTAAATTAATTTTAATTAGACAGTTTGCCACGTGGGCCCAGCCTGATAATGATTACTTCTTTTTTCTACTAATATCTGGTTTCTTTGCATTAATCCCATTAGTTTCAAAGTTATAGGTTTTTGGTCAGTTTATGATTGCAAACCCCCGTGTTTGTATTTCTATTGCAGCAATATTTCTTTCATTAATTGCTCCCCATGCTGGGTGCTATTTAGGAATGAACATCATTACAAAGATTCTGTTTTGAAATTGTTGAAAGTTTTTAGGTTTCGATTTTCAAGCACAAATTCAAAATAAATCCGGTTCTGATAAAAGAGGAACGAAATGAACTTTAATATATATATATATAGGGGTTTGCTAACTTGCGTACGTCTGTTTTTCAGTTGGTACATTTTAGCAATGTGTATCGGATTTCAATAGACAAAAATACCCTTATATATCATGAATTAAGTTTTACGGTTAAGGATATTTTAATAATTTTCATTTTCAAAATTAAAAAAATAAAAAAAGAAACCCTCCAAATCCTTACCCACCTCTCTCATCCCTCACAACCCTTTCTCTTTCATCTCTTTCACTCCAACCTTTTCTTTGTCATCCCTACTCTAGCCCCAATTGAAAAAAATCAAACACTTGTCTTATTTTAAAAATTTTCATTCTCAAAACTGAAAAAAGAAATCTCAAACCCTTACTTACCTCCTTCATTCCTCTCAACCCTTTCTCCTTCATCTCTCTCACTCAAACATTTTCTCTGTCATCTCTACACTAGCTCCAACTAAAAAAACACTCATTATTAAACAATTTACTTTTGTAAAGAGTTGAGTCATCATTGACATATTCACCTTCCGAAAAAAGTTCATTCATAATCTCTTTAATTTCATTATCTTCACTATATATATTACAGCCGACTGACACAACTTGCACCAAGACTTATGAGCATCATTCCTTTACATTCTGACACACTACGTAACATTGCTCCATGGCCATTTAAATTTTTTTCGTAGAAATTCATTAACTTGTTTTCCTTTACTAAAGAAAAAANAAATCAAAATACAATAAAATTCTCAACGATAAAATCAAACAATAAAAATTCTAAATCTTGAAATTTTATTTAAAATTATATAAAAAAAAAATTAGGTGCTTTAATTTTTTTATTTATGTAAGTATTTTTTTTCTCTAACCATTTTAGTTAATAATGAGTGTTTTTTTAGTTGGGACTAGTGCAGAGATGATAGAGAAAATGTTTGAGTGAAAGGGTTGAGATGAATGAAGGAAGTGAGTAAGGGTGTGGTTTTCTTTTTTAGTTTTGAGAATGAAAATTATTAAAATAAGGCAAATGTTTCTGATTTTTTTCAATTGGAGATAGAGCAAGGATGACAGAGGTGGGTAAGGGTTTGGGGGTTTCTTTTTTTTATTTTTTTTTATTTTAAGAATGAAAATTATTAAAATATCCTTAACCTTAAAACTTAGAATTCATAATATAAGGGTATTTTTGTCTACTGAAACCCGGTACACATTGCTAAAATGTA
>NC_028355.1:21467108-21575965 GCF_000741045.1 Vigna radiata var. radiata | reverse complement strand
TATATATATATATATATATATATATATATATATATATATATATATATATATATATATATATATATATATATATATATATATATATTGCTACTATAAATGTTTATAATAAAAATATCTCTGTAAAATCGATAAATTTTAGTTATATATAGAGTTATTTTCAAGATTATATTATTAGTGTTTTCAAAACAAATCATTCAGTTTAATTCGACTCGGTCTATCAAGGGTTGATCATTTATTGAAACAATTCAACTCAACTCATTTATTAACAAGTCAGAAAAATTTCAATCCAGCTTGACCCATTACGGATTGGTGGGTAAACGTGTTGATTCACTGACTCACTTAATTATAATTTTTTCTAAATAAAAAAAAAGATTAAAATTTTTTCATAATTCAAATCTAAACAAATTTCATCCCAAATTTCACTCTCAACATAGGTGTTTAAGTCATTTTGAAAATAAGGAACTTAAATAATATTTTCAAGCAAAAGAAAATAATAAATATATTTTTATAAAAAATTAAAATTAAATTCTAATAAAATAAAATTAGGTAGGTGGATTGGTGAGCCAACCCAGCCCACTGATAATGGCCTATTTTACCATGATTTAAGTATTGAATTTAAAGAAAATATCAACTCCTTCTTAACTTGTTACCTTGTAAATCCTAGTTTTCTTTTAGTTTGTTAAGTGATTGCACCTTAAGCTTTAATGAGATATTTTGACCACTAACCCCTGTTTTTATGTGCTTAATGTAATTGGAAGAAGAATTTGCATCAAAAGAAGGTGCTGGAACCAAAATAAAGCAGAAAGAAGAACAAAAATGTTGAACCAAAATTCTGCTGAAGTCAGGCTCGGGCCCCCCTGGCCTAAGGGGGCTTGAGCGCCAGAGCACCAATTTCAGAGTTTGACTGACGCGTGCCTGAGCGCTCCTCTTTCTGGGGGCTTGAGCACCAACTTTGCTGACTTGGCATATTTGCCCTGTTTAACTCAAAGGCGTGAAGAGTTAGGGATCTTTTGCTACCCAGACACGTCTTCTCTCTTTTGGAGATCTTGGAGGCGAGCTAGGAGTTGTGGGAACAATCTTTCTTCATCCTTGGGTCTTATTTCTTCTTCCATTTCCACCATTGTTGTAAGCTTAAGCTCTCCATTCATGGAGAGCTAGTTTCATTGTAGTTGGGGGATTGATGTAGCCACTTAACTCTAATGTAAAACTCCTTTGTTTTGAATGAATATATGTCTCTTTCATTGATTTTTAGTGTTTAATTCATTCTCTTAATGCTTGTTGTGAAGTTGCTACCTATGACATGATTTTAGGGTTTGCTTGATATTGGAAAATGTTGGGTAAATCTGGACTTGGGTTAAACACCTAAAGGAAATAATATCTAGGGATAGAACTAGGACCTTTGGTTGTCTTAAAATCTCATTTCTTAATGCAGAAATAATTGTTAGGTTTTTCAAGGGATTGAAGCTCAATGAGGAAGCCTAGGCTCTTTTTACCAAGGGATTGGAGGGATTGGGGTTTGAGTAAATTAGTAAATTGACATTGATATATTAATGAAGAGGAAGTGATTTTCTATACACAAGAGTGAAGTAGGTGAAATCATACCCCAACAATACCATTCCATATCATTTCTAATATTTCATTTCCAAGTGTTTGAGTACCTAATATCACTTTTATCATTTATGTTTCATGTTTACTTTAATTTCATTAAAAGCCAAATTATGGAAGCATTCTTTAATCTAAGTTAGTTAGAAATTATACGATTGTCTAGTGAAACGAGTCTCTTAGGAAACGATATTCGGTGTTATCGGTTTTATTACTTGAAATGATTTGGTACGCAAAGTCTTAACACTCACTATGAATTCAACTTACATGAATCGGATTTAAATAAATGGATTAAAATTTGACCCACATAAAAAAAATTTTAAACTTAATTTGATCGAAACCCATAATAGACCTAATTAATCAGCGAGTTGTGACTCGTGATCTGTATATTAAATATTGAAGATTATATTTTAATGCTAATTCCTCGAACTTCAGTGAGAGTCATCTTAATACATAACTTTGACAGGTATTAATTATTGTAATAATTGACATCATTACATACTAATGAATTTTACGAGGCACCGGAATAGGCAACAGAAATTAAGTTTTGGAGACCAAACTTGACAGTAATAATTACCCAATACACGAACCAAATTGATTGATTTTGTAAAGATAGGAAGCTAATTAATTCGTATTAGCAATCTGAGAAGTAAAGCTGATTAACAGATATCAAAGTTAAGAAGTGTTGATGAAAAATTGTCGGTAATGAAGTTAAAATGGAGATAATATCGTCTCATCCAACTGACAATGATTGTAGAAACTTATTTTGTTGCAGCAAGTGTATATTGGAGTTATTAGGGGATAAAAATAGTTGATAATGAAACTGGTGGAGAATGAAATGAAGTAGTGCATGAGTGGTGTAAGAGTGATTTGGAACCGAAGAGAGAGAGAGAGAGTTTGGTTTGTTGTTTAGTGAGCATTAAGGACAAAAGAGTTGGTTTGGTGAAGGTTTTGATGAGAAATGAATAGAGAGGTGTGTATGTTTTGAGCGGAAATGTGATTACAGTTGTGTAGATTTTCCATTTAGAATGAGATACCAAGAAGAAACACTGTGACAAAGTTGAGGTGATGTTACTTGCATGTGTGGATTTAACTAGAAGAGCTAAAAAGGACGTTGGAAGCTGAGATAAACAGTTAATGGGGACCACTATGAGGTTGCTTTCTTAATTGTTTCTGAGATGCCAAAATCCAATGAATGAAAAGTTAGGTTAGATTGGAGGGAAGCTTGAGGTTGGGGTTTTTACGCACCCACCCTTTGTTCTTCCTTCTAAAAAAAAGGAGGCACAAAACAAAAATACCTTTGCTTTCCTTGCAGTCCACCACCACATGAACATAAAATTAAACCCACAAACAGAGGAGAGGTCATTTTCTCCCATTTCTCATTCAACAATAAAATAATCCAAAATCTTCTATCAACGACTAAGCTACAACTACATTTCTCCTTCCCAAACTCTTCTACCAGTATTCACTGCAAGCGTAAAGTTTTATATTTTTTTAAAAAATATATAAAAAAAATAAAAAATAATGTTAAATAAATATAAAAAATTAAGTATGTCAAAAAATCAATTTTCTTCAATTTCATTATCTCTACTAAAATATATGTAAGACGCACTCACCACCACAATCATGCGTTCATTGGAAACTTTGCTTCGACCTCTTCATAATAAGAATCATTATTTTAGTCTCTATCTACTCAAATTCACTACAACTTCATTGCTGAATAATTCAATGTATACATACATCATCAAATTACCTTCAATCATCTCATTATTAAAGCAACGACATTATATCAATAGCTCAACATGCATGTAAATCGTAAAAAAAATTAAAAGTGAATATGCATATGCTGAATGAATAATTATATTTTTTTCACCCATAAGACGTTCTAAAGGTAAAGTAAAGTAGTTATAAAAACGTAAATATCTTTTATATATATATATATATATATATATATATATATATATATATATATATATATATATATAAACAGTGAATAATATTATCGTGAATTTGTTATTGGTCTCGCAGAAGGAAGTATCATTTGGGCGAGTTTGATTTACACGTATTTAAGTATAGCATAGGTATGTTTTTTTATATTTGATAAATTAACCTTATCAAGACTTCGTATTAATAAATAAGGTGAGATGGTAAAATAATTAAATGATTGTGTAAAAATAAGTTTCATATTAAGCATGTATTTATATCACAGAGTAAGCTGTGTGAATCGTATATTTAAAGCATATACATGTCAAATACTATTAAAATGAAGGTTTAATACCGCTTTTGGTCCCTAGTTTGGGAGGGTTTGTTCAATATGGTCTTATCTTTTTTTTTTCATAACAATTGATCCCACCTTTTGAAAAAACTGTTCAATTGAGTCATTTTTGTTCATAGTGGTCCCATATTCAAGTTTAAATTGTTTATTATAGTCCTTATTGTATACGATGATGACATGATTTTTAACATAACATTATGTTAAAATAACATTTAGATAGGTGAATGCATGAAAGAACTTATTGACGTCATAACCAGCACCGTCAGAAAATTAATGTCGTAACCAAAAAGGAGTCAATTAAACAATTTTTCCAAAAAGTGGAATCAATTGTTACTAAAAAAAATAGTAGGACCATGTTGAACAAAACCTCCCAAACTAAGGACCAAAAGTGGTATTAAGCCTAAAATGAAAGTCACTATTTATTTATTTGCTTATAGAGGTCCTCTGTTTATAAAACTTAGCCCTGTTTCTTGTGCAAAATGTTAATGTTGTATTATCATTAAATTTGTATATATTTGATTATGTAGCAGCTCATAATTTACTCTGTTTGAGTGAAGTGGTTCATGCACCCGAAAACAAAGTCAGAAAATTGTGTTCATTTGTGTCTATTAACAGTTCTATTTGACTAACATTGTGTTGCAACCAAAGATAAGAAAATACACCTTAATTAATCAAAGTTATCTTAATGTTATACCATACAGAAATTTACCAAATAACAAGAAAAAAAACCATTAAAAAATATAGCTGCGTTATAATATTTTCTATTTAAAATCATTTAAGTTTAAGCATGATATGATATTTGGAGATGTATTGAGTTTTTTTTTTTTTTTAATTTTTATCTTTTAATTGAATATAGAAAATAATAATTTATATAGTATAAATTAAATACAATATTACTGGATATTATATATACATATATATATATATATATATATATATATATATATATATATTATTAGAGAATTAAATTCTTTATTTATGAGAGTTTTTGTGGAGTTCTAAGTTATAAAAAATCTAATTTTGATTCTATAGAACAATTTGTCAATTTTATGACTTATTACTTATATTCTCATATTGGTATTAGAATTTTATCTCTCGATATTAAATGAGTTATATATATATATATATATATATATATATATATATATATATATATATATATATATATATAACTATATGTTTGTATTTTTTAGACTCATGACAAATATTAGTAATAAAATTGTGCCTCAACCCAATGGTTATTACAAATTGTTTCGCATGTGGAGAGGAAATTGAAAGAGATTTATGAGAAAAATGAAAGAAAAGAAACATTGGTACAAAAATAAATAATATTTTTTTGTGAATATTGAAAAATATATGTTCATACTGTGGTGAAAGAAAGAGAGATGAAAAAACAAAAATTAGTGAAGAAAATAAATAAAAAAAATATGTATTGTGAGAAAAAGAAAACAACGAGTGGAGAGAAAAAGAAAGCATAGAGGAGGAATTGAGAGAAAAAGAAAACAAAGATAAGGAGTTAAGAGAAAAATAAATTAAAGAGGATGAGTTTAAAGAAAAAAAAAGAGAGAGGAAGAGTTGAAAGAAAAAGAGATTATAAATTAAAAGAGAAAAAAAGGAAAAAGTGAGAAAAAAAGTGACTGACAAAGAAAAATAAATAAATGATAATGGAAAATGACTGTTCAAATATTATATTATTTTTTTCATTCAACAACAAGGGAAAAAGTTATTTATAAGATGTTTCAATAATTTCAATTAATCAATTGTTTTTGCAAACATTTTAGTTTTGAAAGGAAAATCGATAAAAGACAAATATTTAATTGAATATAATGTTTCTCTTGCATTAAGTCTATCTACGTGAAGAAAAGAATGGAGAAATGATATGATTTTAAAAAATCTTTTGAATTCTACGGGTTCTCTTTAATCCATCCTATAAAATGATATATTTGTAATATAATAAAAACATACACGAGTTTTGATAGAAAATTAAATTTTCTCTTTAGGAGAATTTTATAAATTTAATAGTAATTAGAACTCTAATTTTGATCTTATGACATCAATATTTTATCTCTGGATTTTTGCCATAAATAAAAGAAAAAATTACTATAACTATATATAAAATTAACATGGAAACATTAATTATAAATTTGTTGACAACACATCTATTATAAATGATATAACTCATAAGTTCTTTTAATCTGCATTGAACAAATAAATTTTCCTTTTGTTATATCTAATTTTGATGAAAGTATATACACAAATAGTAATAATAAACGAGAATTCATCCAATAATTTGCAGCATACATGGAACTAAATTGAATATGCATGTAACTGAATTAAAATCATTTGTCTTTATTTTTTACTTCCTTCTCTCCCTCCAATATTTTTCTTTCCAATTCAAGTCATTGTTAAATTCCATTTGATGTTAGGTTTCATATATCAATGATGTGGAAAATAATTTTCTTAGAGAAAAAAGAAAAAACATAAAATGGAGATAAACAATTCTAATCCATATTAATATATGATTTACGTTATTAAATTAATTTCAATTTTCAAATGCTTAAACTAATTTATATTTGAATCCATATTAGAGGCACATGTATGCTTACTGCGACGTGCACGGTGAACTTTTAATTTAATGTGTTGCAAACAATTCAATGGAATATCAGATATGTGGTATCGGAGACGAGATAATGGTGATGAAGTGGAGTCATCCAATCCAGATATATGTTTTATTCAGATTTTCAACTTATCTTATATTCCCAACTTACGTCTAATTTGCTTAT
Organism: Vigna radiata var. radiata; assembly: GCF_000741045.1. Taxonomy (NCBI): domain Eukaryota; kingdom Viridiplantae; phylum Streptophyta; class Magnoliopsida; order Fabales; family Fabaceae; genus Vigna; species Vigna radiata. Next base: position 21,569,305 of record NC_028355.1, on the reverse strand, counting down.
AATTATCAATTGAAAAAAAAAAGATAATGTTACACAATTTTAGCGTAGAAATTAAAATAAAAACTGAATATAAGACCAAAAGACAGTTTTTGAATTCAAGAATTAAAGTTTTGTTTGTGATCTTCTATCTCAAAAAATGGACATTTAAACTTTTATTAATAGATGCCTACAGTGAAAATTAACTTTTTAAAAAATATAAACTAAAAATAAATTTACAGACATCGCGTATAGGAATAGTATTCTTATACATGGGAAGTTCATTCCTGAATATAAATTTACCAGACATTCAACAACGTTACTTGCGTACGTGCCGAAATAATCTGTGTCACATAGCAATAAGCAAAGACAGTTGTGTAATGAAAATGATGTGTTTTTCCACTTGTGAGCATGTGATGTATAAAGGAAATGAGCAATGAGCAACAAAAATTGACTGAATTTTATGTTTTCTTTATACGTAGAAATAATAGCGACGTAGACGTTGTATGACTAAAGTTTTATATTGGTCGGTGTTGGAACAGAACCGTTGGGATTTTTATGTCTTAGGTGATTCTAGTGTATTTGTTGGGTATGCTAATTGTTGTTGAATATTACGTGTGGAATAATAAAGGATGAGAAAATGAGCTGGTTTTACAGGTATACATAGAGGAGCGAGGGTTGAGGGTGACACCATGCTTAAAGTGGCACACTACAAAGATGAATTTATGAGCTGCCACTGCCACAGATTGTGGGGTCCATCACAGGGGCCCCACCATATTATTGAGACTTAGCTTTGAGCCATGTGATGCAGGACACTAACCTAGCTGGATGTGCCCAATGTGTTATCCCAATCCAAACCTTTTACATCATACTCTTGCTTTACCTGGATCGGAAATAAAATAAAAAAAAGTAATTAAGATCACATTTTCAAAATGTGTTAAATATGTTTTTAGTCTCTATATTTTGGGGTGATTTTGGTTTTAGTTCCTCTTTTTAAATTATAGTACAATTTAATCCTTCAACTTTAAAAAACTTCGGTTTTTGTCTTTTTTATCAATTTTAAGTTTTATTTGCTATAATGTGTCAAACAGTGTAAACAATCTAAATGCTATAATGTAACGTACTTAAAATAACAAATAAAGTTAAAAAAATTTGATAAAAAAAACTAAAACCATGTTTTCTAAAGTTGAAGGACTAAATTGTACTATAATTTAAAAGAGAGACTAAAACTAAAATCGCCCGGGACTAAAAACATATTTAACCCTTTTCAAAATATAACATAACCCACCTATAATCTATTCCTAAAATATTTTTACATTCCCTCTTATAATGTCATTTTAGATGTAACTTTATTCTGGTTTTCCAAAGAGATAATCAATTTTTTTTTTTATTATAAATGTTTTTTTCTTTAAATTGTAAAAAAAAAAAGAATAAGATGAGTTTAGTTCGGTATTTTTTTATCAAGTCACTTAAAAAGGATAAATTAATTCAATCTATTTTTTAAATGGTCCGTGAATTACAACCTTTACTATCATAAAATCTTTTTGTCCAGATCGGTCCTGTACTGAAGTTTTTTTCTTTTTATTGTTTAAATCGGGATAAGATTGATTGCAGTGAAAATATGTCACTAGATCCAACGAATGTGGTAAAATCTTATATAAGAGTATATCGTATTATAATAAGTTAAAATGGAACACTATAATCTTATAATAATTTAGTATCTCAAAATTTAATTATAAAAAACGGATAAAGTATTGTGAAGAGTACGCACTTAAGATTATAAGATTAGGTACTTAAAAGAATAATAATGTTTTATTTTTATAATATAAAAAACCCATTTTAGATCAGACAACAAAGGTTATAATTGTTTAACTCAAATTAATATACGTATTTTTATAAGGTGAATATTTGACTAACCTTATTTTAACAATTTTATCATTTGGCAGTAGTTGACCCAAATTTTAACTCTAATATATAAATACATTAAATATATCTTTAATGGTAATCTTAGTGCTCAAGTAAAACTACATCGTTTCTCATAGAAGCTACATGTAAATTTATGAAGTAACTACTCTTTATTAAATTATAAAACAACAACGTCATATTTATTTATTTTATTGAACATTTTTTTTCTTTATTATTGTCTATAATGTCTGATTCGTGTAAATAATTGTTTCTAAAAATACTAACAAAATATACTTCTAACATGTAAGATTTGATATTTGAAATATTAAATATAAAAAATTATTTAAAATATTTTCAACTTATATGAATCTTAATCCGTGCTCGTGTTAATTTGACGGGAAACAATTCTTTGTCTTATTTTCAAGTATCCTCATTTTTAAATCTTTCTGTTACTATTTAAATGTTGATTTTAAAGCTTCAAGATAACATTAATTATTTTTCTTTATTTATATTATTTGAAATATATATATAAATAAAAAGTAAAATAAATTTTTTTATAGATATGTTACTAAAGTAAAAAAAAAATATTGTTTTTTATTTTCTAAAAAAATATTAAACGATAATGAAAAGAAAACCGGTTATATTTTCATAAGAGGCAATCTTGTTTGAATGAAATAAAATATTATAAAAAATATTTTTCTTTAAAAAAATTGGCACATTTGTAGAGTTACTCGTAAAATAAAAATAAATTCATTAATGAGAGAAAGACAAATTAAAAATGTACCAGCATGTACATGTTAACGTGTACCCAGATTCTGCGATAGAAAAATCTGGGGACATATATAACACAAGTGCGTGGAAGTAGGATGAGAAAAGCATAAAATGTTTTTCACCATGCAAAGACAGTGAGAGAAAAAATAAAAAATAAAAAATAAAAAAATGAGAAGGATGTACATATATACTATGGCACCTGTGAAATGTGGACGTGAGTGACGATGACTGGGTACCGGCAAAGACGCAAACCTCCCTCCTTTCTCTCCATAATGGTGTCTGTATGTGGTTCCGCGTCACGTGGCTTTGTGCGTTGCGTTATTCCTTTTCCTACCTTTGTTCTCAAATCCACATCCCAACTAGATTACGTTAGCTTTCTTCCATTTTCTCTCCCTTCATCTTTTTCAACCCCTGTTCCTTTCATTTACTTTTTCATTTTCTTCAATGTAAAAAAATTAGGTGAATTCATCCACCATTTTTTCTAAAATTTGGACCACATCCAATATTCTCCTTTTTTTTTTTATAACTTTTTCAAAAGTAAAAGAATAACTATAAATATACCCCCGACTTGGGTATATTAATAACAAATCAAGAGTTTCTTTAGTTTGGTAATAAATAACATAAAATGTTTGCGCGTCACCATTTCTCTTAAATATATATACAGTTAGGTATTTCATTGCTATATTATTTATTAAAAAAAATTAAGGTAAGCTTGTCTAATGCAAGTGTATATATGAAGCATTATCTGTCAAAAGAGTTTAATCGGTTAACTACTTATAATTAATGCCTGACTTTCTGTTAAGAAATAACTTTTTTCGAAAAAAAACACAGATTTTTAAAGATGTAAGTAAAAAATTGCTTCCTTCTAACTAGAACTAGAACGCTAAAAAAACGTGTTAGTAGAGTAAACCATTATTTTAGCTTAATGGTCTGTTGGAAGGAAAATGTAGAATGAGAAAATACGGATAAATAAGATATTTTCCATATTTCATAGCAAATAAAAAAAATATCACATTTCATTTAATTTTATATGTTTTAATTTTTTTAACTAGATATAACAAAAATGAGTCAAAGTATATATGAATTAGGATTTTTCAAAACTGTCTATCACATTTTTTATGATAGATATATGGATAATTTTGTAATTATATAATTACTTAATTTTTTGTTATATTTTTTTACTTTTATTTTTTTTAAGGGACAAGTTTTCGCTTTATTTAATTTCTTTTTCTTTTCTTGGCATTTTCTTTCATTTTTCTTCTAGTTAAACAGGTATTCAATAGCTTTTTAGTTGGACGTACTATTAATGGGACAATTAAATACGCTTTCATACACTAAAATGATTGTTTGGTCATTAAGAAAAAGAAGGTGTGGGTAAAATGGTAAATGCGTGAATAGAAACTTTGTGATGCGGGAGTACAGTTGGAGAGGGTCGTTGTGGAGGGGTAAATTGGGAAAGAAGGTGAGAAAAGGTTGAAAGCACGCGACCACAATGCAGTGAAGGTGAAGGGAAAATGATGGTGGTTGTTGTTCTTACAGATGCCAGGCGCGGCTCGCTTATGAGATCCTTTCGTTTCCACAACTACCCTTTTTCCCACACGCCCTCTCTCTTCACTTCTAATTATATTGCTTTCTCTCTCTAACATTGTCGGAGAACACACTCTCTTTTTCTCTCTCTCTCAATCTCTCTCTCTTCTTCACACTTTCTTTCTCGAGCAACCGAATTCATCTCCGATTCGCTCTACCTCTGCGTCTCTCTGTTACAACGCTGCTTCCCCATGGAAGCAGGGGAAGATTGCTGCGTTAAGGTCGCGGTCCATGTTCGGCCACTCATCGCCGATGAGAAGCTTCAAGGATGCAAAGATTGTGTCACCGTCGTTTCTGGGAAGCCGCAGGTTCACTTACTCACTCTCAGCTCAATGCTGTCGTTTAAACTTCGCCATTGGCGAATGTGAAAATGAACAGGGCGCATTGTCGTTGACTGTCGACACTGTTTGTGTTCCGCTGTCTAGCTACTATTAATTTCCTCTTACGCGAGAGATCTGGATCCGAAACTGCTTACGTTAGCAAACATGTGTTACAGAGTTTGGAATTGGAATTACTTTTGTTTGTGATCTGACAAACTTACCTAATTTGGATATTTGACTTGTGTCTATTTCTGACTCCTGACATTCTAGCCTAGGCTTGACTCGTAAGTTTCTGAAACGTTATTTTGAGGAAATAGACAGGGTTTGTTTTTGGTAACTATATTTCGACTAGTGTTTTCAATGAGAGAAGGAGAAGAAGGCTTTTTATCCAGTTTTACAGTTTCACCTTTTTTTCGTACGATCCATAACCCGTCAGTTACTGAGATACAGTGTTTTAAACAGTACACATATGTGTGTGTATTATGATAATAATTCACCAATTCTTTACAACTTTGATAAGGCACACTAATTGAACATGATTCATTAGCAAGGCAGGGAGATTTAGGAAATAAAAATAGCTCTACAGTTTCTGTGTCATCAGAACCTCGGTTCAATTGCTTGCTGCATTATTTTTTGCCTTTTTCTCGGTTTCCAATTTAAATTTGCACTGTATGTATCGTGTCTGATATTATCATCTTCATTTTTTTTTTCTGTAATAGTAGGTCCTAATTTCGTCTTCTTCTTATTAATAAAGCTATTACAGTGGAATATGTCAGTCATTCTCTTATTTTCAAAGAAATCTAGCAGCTAGCGTTCAGTGTAATTGACATATTTGCATAGACCCAAACTGCGTATGGTTTATTTTCAAGTCGGAAAATGCACCCAATAATAATAACAAAATTATTTTTAAGTGGCTAAAAATTTGGCTGGGGAATCATATGCTAATAATTGTCACCGTAATACAGGTACAAATTGGTGCTCACTCCTTTACATTTGATCATGTTTATGGAAGCACTGGTTCTCCCTCAAGTGCCATGTTTGAAGAATGTGTTGCTCCCCTTGTTGATGGTTTGTTTCAAGGATATAACGCTACCGTTCTCGCTTATGGTCAGGTATAGTTACTATGAAAGTGAACGGAAGTTACATGCCACTACAATGGTCTCTTTTTGCATTTTACAGTTTCAGTCTACTGCAGACAGGTTCTGGGAAAACGTACACCATGGGAACTGGCTTTAAAGATGGTTGCCAAACAGGAATAATACCTCAAGTTATGAACGTTTTGTTTAGCAAAATTGGGATCCTAAAGCACCAAATTGATTTTCAGTTGCATGTGTCTTTTATTGAGGTTTGTTGATCAGTTCATTACTGTTTGCAGCATGACTTTCATAATTTGATTGTTCTTTAGTTAACGAAGCTAATAAAAAATTTATGTTAAAAAACATTTAGATTAAGTATTTGACAACAACCTTTAATTGTGAAAAGATTCTTAAAGAAGAAGTAAGAGACTTGCTGGATCCCTCCTCCATGAACAAACCAGAAACTGCAAATGGACATTCAGGAAAAATTACCTCTCCTGGGAAGCCACCAATACAAATTCGTGAGACATCAAATGGTGTCATCACCCTTGCAGGATCCACTGAAGTCAGTGTTACAACACTAAAGGAAATGGCTGCTTGCCTGGAACAGGGATCATTGAGCAGGGCAACTGGGAGCACAAATATGAACAACCAATCCAGGTTGACGATTCATTTTTCTTCTCTTCTTTGAACTACCCTATAACTAAATGATGAAATTGGATACACCTTTAAAGTGTACCGGCTGTTTTTAAGCATCTTACAGTAAGGCTGACTTTGTAATAAGCCATGTAAGAAATGTTTTAACTTTTGGATTTCTGGTTACTAGTGATTAGCTAGTTAAATTTCTATGCACTAAATTCAAAAATCTGACACTGTCAATCAAACATAAATTATCGTTTTTATAACTTTAAAAACAGTTGTTATAAAAGCCTATAAACTTATTATACACAACAGTATGTGATTGAATGATAGTGTGAAAGACTTTTACATCAGAGTATAAAAAATTTACTTCCTGGTAGTAGTCTATGATAAAAAAAAAATTCCCTTAAACGGCTGTTCCTGTTTATTCTACTGGAGTTTTATTACTTATTCTTCTTTTTGTGTAGTCGATCTCATGCCATCTTCACCATCACCCTAGAACAAATGCGAAAGCTGAATATTCCTGGTGATAGCGGTTTAAATGATACCATGAATGAAGAGTATCTTTGTGCCAAGTTACACTTAGTAGATCTTGCTGGATCAGAACGAGCTAAAAGAACAGGATCTGATGGTCTGCGTTTTAAGGAAGGTTAGTTTGGGACATTTTTTTCAAGTTAAGTATGTTTTTGAGAAAACATACTCACCAGTCATTTGATCTTTCAAACAGGAGTTCACATTAACAAAGGCCTTCTAGCCCTTGGCAATGTTATTAGTGCACTTGGTGATGAAAAGAAGCGAAAGGAAAGTGCTCATGTTCCTTATAGGGATAGTAAACTTACTAGGCTTCTGCAGGTCTGATATCTTTATATACACGCCTTTCAGTTTTCTGTACTCACTTTTCTTTATTATGAAGTATATGGTAGTATGTTTGGATAATAATCACTGTGCCCTCTATTTGTCATTTCTCAAAAAACATCAACATATAATTTCATAGGAAGCTCTTTCACAGCAGGAGCTTTAAACAAATACTGCAGAAAGGAAATTCTGTAAGAATACAATATACCAAAGAAGGCTCCTCTGCCAACACCCCAAATCTTTCCACAAAATATGAAGCCCCCTTCCCCTAGCACTCCATTTTCATATTATTGTTTTCATATTATCGTTCCCTTGCATGATTCAAAAGTCCTCCATCTCCAATGCCCTTATGACAGCGCTCATTTTGTTAGACCCCTCCACTTCCTCTCTAACAGAATTGAGAGCTTTTATCCCGAATTATGTCCCTTTTCCGTCCCTTGGTCAAGTGGTATGTTGGGTGATTCTCAACTGAAATACTACAATTGCTTTTGTGAAAAGAAATAATTATTGGTAATAAAACAAGACAATATAAAGTAAATATGTATGTAAAGTATTTTGCATTTGGTTTTCATTCTTTGATCTTTAGTTTAATTATTTTATATTTAAAGATGAAAGTTAAATGATTCTGCAGGATTCACTAGGAGGTAACAGCAGAACTGTCATGATTGGTTAGTTGTTTCTCTTTCTTTCTTGTATTCCAATAACTTCCTACATTTCTTGGGTATCTTAAGCGGCATTTGGCTCCAAAGAAACATTTCTAATCTTCAGGATGCCAATCTGTTTTTTAGCCTTTTTAAATTCTTTAATCTTAATATTCCAGGGTGGCTTGATATGTTATAAATTATTAACAAATTTCATGATAACACATAAACTATGATTTTATGTTTTTCATTTTCAAACTTTTTCCCTACTCTGGAAATAATTATTTTTCAGCAGATTTGAAGTTCTTGCATCTCCTCTTTGGTAATAAATGATTGATGGAAAGAATAATGATGCTCTGTTCTGTTTTACCGATTTCGTCCAAACCTTTCGTGTTGCATCTAATAGAAGCCGCTGTTAATTTCTTCTTCTTCTTCTTACGTAAAACGATATTTCTGTCAGCTTGCATAAGTCCTGCTGATATTAATGCTGAGGAAACCCTTAACACTTTGAAGTACGCTAATCGTGCACGCAATATCCAAAATAAGCCTGTTGTAAGTATCTGCAAAAAAAAAAATAATAAAAAATCTGTTCTTTTCTTTTGGAAAAATTGAGATAATTTTATTTTGATTTATGTTTGCTCATTGATTCTTCTGTAGATCAATAGAGACCCCATGTCCAATGAGATGCTAAAAATGCGACAACAGCTAGAGTATTTGCAGGCAGAACTTTGTTCTCGAGCTGGTGGCTCTTATGAGGAAGTTCAGGTAGTTGGATCCAGTTAACTTCAATCTTAAGTGATTGATGTCTTGATTACTTCAATATACTTCCTATAATGGGTTAGTAGTACCATGGATGATTTGCATTTATCATAAATATAATAATTTTATAACTTATCATGTAGGTCCTTAAGGAAAGAATTGCTTGGCTTGAAGCTGCTAATGAAGATCTTTGCCGTGAACTTCATGAATACCGTAGTAGATGTTCTATTGTAGAACCAGGTGAAAGGGAAGCTTATGTATGTCTCTTACTTTGTCTTAGTTTTCATATTTAACTAAGGATATTTTTCTCAGTTTCTGTTTTGATGCGGATGTCTGTCCTTTCATCTCATCTTGGTATTTACAGTCCACTTAATGAAGTGAGTTCAGGATATTGGCTTGATAATGTATGCATGCGTGGTTTAAAACTATTTTCCAGGATGGTAACACATACATTGTGAAGACTGATGCAATTAAGAGGAGCTTACCTATCATAGAAGCTGAGTATCCAATGAGTGAAACAGTGGGTAAGCCTCTTCTTTGGCATTTCTAAAATATTGTTGCTGCTATTTAGTCAAATGTGGTTTGAACTGCAATGATTGACGGTTCTATTTGCAATTTTAGCAGGTGATTCTAGGGAAATAGAAGAAGTAGCGAAAGAGTGGGAGCACACACTTCTGCAGAATAGTATGGATAGAGAGTTACATGAATTGAATAAACGCTTGCAGCAGAAAGAGGTTGTTGCAATGTCTATGTGAATACATACCCGTGACACACTATGCATCAATCAGTGGTGTATTTTTATGAACCATGAGCAACTTTTCTATAATTTTGTTAACCTTATTGTGAGAAACTTATTTCTGCTGCTTAATACTGTTCCCATTTGTGTTATACTTGAATCCATTTTTTTTTGTAACTAAGGCACATATCTTCTTAAGGTTGTTATGCGAAACAAAAGCAAAAACATATCACTAAAGCTGTAAAATGTTTCTTTTACAAACGTTATAATTATGCTCTCTTAGAAATTTCTTCCATGTCTTCACCTGTCGCGTATTTTATTTTATTAATTTAAATTTTTGTATTGACATCTGGGTAGTCCGAGATGAAGCTTTTTGGAATATCTGATGCCGAAGTACTCAAGCAACATTTTGGTAGAAAGATAACGGAATTGGAAGATGAGAAGAGAGTAGTGCAGGTTCGATATAAGTAATGCAAATTTATTTTACGCTACTTAAAAAATTATATTGATTTATGCACTTGATTTATGAATGCAGCGAGAGAGAGATTGTCTTTTGGCAGAAGTTGAAAATCTCGCTGCCAATTCTGATGGACAAACACAGAAATTAGAGGATATTCACGCACAAAAATTGAAAGCACTTGAAGCACAGGTGCCTCCTTCTCAATTTTCGCATTAATATTTAAATTTATTCGGTTCCAGATTTAAATTGAAAGATATTCTAAATTACGAAAAAATTTTCAAAACCCTGCCCAAAAGATTATGGATCTGAAGAAGAAGCAGGAGAGTCAGGTCCAGCTTCTGAAGCAAAAGCAAAAAAGTGATGAAGCAGCAAAGAGACTGCAAGATGAAATACAGTGTATAAAGGCTCAAAAGGTTGACTGTTGTATTTCTTCAAATCAAGGTTATAAAAATCTCTTAATATATTATCTCTGTTATAACCTGAATAATATTGCAGGTTCAATTGCAGCAAAGGATAAAACAAGAATCAGAACAGTTTCGGCAGTGGAAGGCTTCAAGAGAGAAAGAGTTGTTGCAAGTATGACAAGCTTTTTCTTTTTTCAATTAACTGAATAAACATCTTAAAATGCTTTATTTTTTTTTTCCCAAATTGAAATATTTTCTCCATAACTAATTTGATGTTTCTTTGTAAAATAATAAACATCAACTCATGCATAATTTAAAGATTCAGACCTGACTACTCAAAAGTTTGCAAATAACAAATAAAGAATTAGATGTAGAGGCCATGATCACTTCATATATTTACTGTAAACATGATAATTGATCACTTTTTCTTTGCAAAACAGTTAAAGAAAGAGGGAAGAAGAAATGAGTATGAAAGACACAAGCTGCAAGCTTTAAATCAGCGGCAGAAATTGGCAAGTATTTATAAGTTGTTTCATTGCTACTATGTTTTAGATAATGGTTTTGCTTTTCATTATAAAATTAATCTAATATGCGATATGAAATTGAGTTTTTATATGTTTGGCAAATTCGAGTGGTTTTTAAGCGTTTATAGGCTGGCCTCCCCTAAGTGTTTACTCCTCTGCAAGTATTTAATATGTGCGTTGAACTTTGATATTGAGAAAATTGCTTACCTCAAATTATTAATAATTTTTAATCTTCAAGAATGATGATTTTGTTTACATTATGGATAAATATCACTGAGGAAACTGGTGGGACAGTTCCCCCCGGTCTACCCAGTGGCTTTATTTAGCAGGGAGTAAGGGAACTTTTTGCATGTGGCACGTGTTAATTACCAAGAGACTGTTAAAGTCTGCCTTTCTATTTTATGTTTGAGCTTTTTATTCAAATAAAGGTAATGGAAAGAAAAGAAAGTATGCTATAATGCATCGAAGTCTTTATTCTTGAACCGCAAGATGGAACGAATTGCCAAGGTAACCAAATTGCTGTTGCATGGTATCGTGTCAGTTAATTTAATCAATAATGCGTAGTTATTTGCAAAATATTATTCCAAATAGGTTACATGTGAGGATGGTAACATGAGCAAATTTAGGAAACTGACGCACTATCTTCGAAAACGTCTTCCCCAAAATAAATCATATTTAAAAAATATGTTGAATGCATGCATTTCATAATGTTTACTCGATCTTAAAATTATATACAGAAATTCAGTTCTTGTTTTTAAGTTGAATAAAACATCTTTCTATTTTTGTGATTTGAAATTGTAAATCGAATAGACACGTGGCAAATTCTTCCGTTTATCCTTTTCCTCTAAAAAGTGCATAATTCTTTGTATAGGAAAAAGGAAAAGATTCACAGAACCACAAATTGATGTTATTGTTGACTTTTGTGATTGTCAAGACTGATTCAAAGTGTGTATATATTTCAGGTTCTTCAGAGAAAAACTGAAGAAGCTGCGATGGCTACCAAGAGGTTAAAGGAGTTGTTAGAAGCACGTAAAACTTCCGGCCGAGAGACTTCAGGTGTGATTTTTTTTTTTTTTTTTTACATGGACGGACGATGCTTATTTTTAAATTTTTATATTTTCATCCGTATGGGATATTAAAAGAATCAGGTGTGGCTTAAATGTGTTGTGCTTCTAAAATGTCTAAATAGAAAAAACAGTCCACTAATGAATTGCATGGTAGTATCATTGCATTTACCCTTTTGTTATTTTTCTAATTATTTTTCATCTTTCAGTTACAACGAATGGAAGTGGAACAAATGGTCAGGTAAATGAGCTCTCCTTCTTTCTCTTAGATTTGCTTTAGTATCATGTGGTCTTAACAAAGTTTTTGAGCTTCATGTTTAGAGCAATGAGAAGTCTTTACAACGGTGGCTTGATCATGAGCTAGAAGTTATGGTAAAGGAGCACGAAGTCCGTTTTGAGTATGAGAAACAGAGCCAAGTGTATGTAACACACGTCCAGTAGTTATTTTTGCTTCTGATTGATTTATATTGGATAGTCTATAATATTATGGTGCAATCTTCAGGAGAGCTGCCCTTGCAGATGAACTAGCCATGCTGAAGCAAGTAAATGAGTTTGCTGCAAAGGGTCTCAGTCCTCCGAGAAAGAATGGATTTGCCAGGTACTATTTCTTTTGAAAAAAAGTTAATTTAATTTATCAAGTCTTCCCCTTAAGTTCTCAAAAATATTTGATCTTTGAGGTAGTGATGCATAGAATATATGATGGATAACATGTGTTTTCCTGGCTGCTTTTAAAATTGTATTTCCCAGGGCATCCTCCATGTCACCAAATGCAAGAATGGCCAGAATAGCTTCACTTGAGAACATGCTAAGTATATCATCTAATTCACTTGTTGCAATGGCTTCTCAACTTTCTGAGGCAGAAGAACGAGAAAGGGCCTTCTCTAATCGTGGACGCTGGAATCAATTGCGTTCAATGGGAGAAGCGAAGAATTTGCTTCAATATATGTTTAATTCTGTTGCAGATGCTAGGTCCTTTAACCTATACCTTTTCTCTCGATCATTAATTGTATTTTTTTCTTTCAATTCTCTATAAATAAGATAACTAAACAATTTTCTAATTGAACAAGGCACAATTGTGATACTGTATACCGTTATGAATTTCTGTGTTGACAATAGGTGCCAACTCTGGGAGAAGGACATGGAGATCAGGGAAATGAAAGATCAAATAAAAGAACTCGTTGGTCTCTTACGGCAAAGTGAGATGAAGAGAAAAGAAGTTGAGAAGGAACTAAAAGTGAGAGAACAAGCTAATGGAAGCACACTGGCTACACCACCTTCGGTAAGACTATTGCTACTCGGTGAGGCATCATATGCCAATAAGAAGCCTGTGATTTTGGGAGACATTCTGGAGATATACTTCGGTGCCTAAATATGGAATGAGTGCTGCTCCCTCGACGTGAACAGTGCAAATTAGATTTAGGATTGGATGGATTTTATAACAGATTCAAGCGAGAATCAAATATGGTTTAAAATAAATATATAACTAATTGTTGAGTCCTCTGCTAACTAAGCCTATAACTAGGGAACAGAGGTACTTGAACTCTTACATTTTTGTGCTTAGTTATTGATTTTGAGTGGTGCTCCCGGCTGTAAGCAGTCGGCAAACTTTGGATTTAGGATTTGATGGGTTCTAGAGTAGATTCAAGCCAAAACCACTGGGATTTAACAGAATAATAATTGTAGTGTTGTCTGTCAAAGAGTCGGATCCAGGCAGCGAAGTCGAAGAAAAAAAATTAGGCTTATAGCAGTATTAACTCTGTTAGCGTACCTTAAGTTCTTCAGTTATTGGGTATCGACATAAAAGGTCGTTAGTTCATCATACCTCTTGGTGACAAGGAGAGACAAAATATTATTTGGCTGGATAGAGTCAAAGAAAAGTTTATTCCACTTTCAGCCACTCCCTATTTGTTGTTTTACAAGTGGAAAGCTTGACCAAAGTTTCCATCTTATTCTCAATTCCTCATTAACTCAACCGACTATGCCTCACCACTTGACCTTCTAAACCTTGACAAAATTATCAAAAATCTTCTAAGGTCTATAATATGAACAGAAGTAACAACTGGCTAATTCTAATCCTTGTACCTTCAAATATCAAGTCTAGTAATTTCTTGAACTAGTAGAATCAAGCCCAGTAATCGAAGCAAACCAAAATAGTGAGATTCTTTGATCTTTAGGCTTACACTTCGTCGATAATTCTGTTACCTGTATACAAGACCTTCGGTGCTTGATTACAAATGAATTTAAGTTGAAGGTTAACATCTATTTAGTATAATTTTAAGGTTTATAGTAATTAGTAGTAGCAAAGGACAATCATGTTACATTGCTTAAACTATAATTGAGGATTTTCTAATAGCTTCATACTTTATCATAAGTCAGAACTGTCTCCTCCATTAGGATTCTGCTAATTATTGTCTTGATGAATTGCAGCTGATATTTTGTGATGGTTGCAGCAAACTTTTGGTTGCTTTATTTTACTTTTGTATATCATAGCAGTGGTTATCTAGTTATTGCTTCCTTTGCAAGTAGTTAGCTACTTAATTTATCATCATTCAACTTCAACAGGGTGACTCCCCTAATCCATTGAAACAACAAGCTGATGACATGAAAGGGCCTTTATCTCCAATGTCTATGCCAGTGCCTAAACAGCTAAAATACACGCCAGGGGTTGCCAATGGGTTGGTGAGGGAATCGGCAGCATTTGTAGATCATGGTAGAAGGGTAAGCTAATCTTCATTCTTCACTTGAATCGGTTTACGGCTTTTATTGGGCACGGTTGTGAAATTACTGTTTATGTAGATGATACCCATCGGACACCTGTCAATGAAAAAACTAGCAATGGTAGGACAAGCTTCTGGAAAGTTATGGAGGTGGAAAAGAAGTCATCATCAGTGGCTGCTACAATTCAAGTGGAAATGGCAGAAACCGTGGAGACTTTCAGAATGGATACGACATAGTGATGAGACGATCATGAGAACAAAACCACGCTCACAGGCTTTGCCACGTATCAGGTGATCTGTTTTAGGATCAGCCCTATTCATGTGGCTCGGTATTTTTCGAACCACAAGAATTATCCTAGACACGTGGCATTGGAAATAACAGAGCACTAGGTGCAGGTAAATTAGTGGTGACCATTCTTTTTTAAATTTGTCTTCTGTTAAAACTTCTTGCAAACCACTGCCAAACCCGTGGTCTCGAAAACTTGTATAGTCCAATATTCTTTAAACGAATACATACCCGACCTTTCAACTTTTCATTTTTGCTATATTCTGTGCTATTATTAGTTATATATAACTCGAACATTATTATCCAAAAAAGTTTAGTATGGTATTGATCTGACATTCATGGTTTCTTGCAACAGTGTAATATAATTGGTTGCTGAAGCAATGTATATACCTGCCAGTCTTGAATAATGCTGTCCAGATCTTGGAAATTTTGCCATAATTTTGTGCATATGGATCATCTTGGAGGTATGTTGCAATGTAATGTTTGGACAGAGCTACCCTAATAATGAAAAACGAAGATGTCGCTTGCTTGAAGACAATCGTAGATTCTGGACAGACAAACTATCTTGGAAAATTGTCTGTTCATACTAACAGTACAAGAAACAAAAAGAAAGAATTTTTTGTCAAGTCTTGGGAAGCTTATTGTGTATGTTATTCTTTATTGCAAGCTCTTACGGTCCTATTGTGTTAAGAAAATTGATTTTTGTTTATAGGTTCTATGTTGTAGCATTTGGCACATAACAGAAGGAAATTCCTGTAGTTTTTTAGTTCCCTAGTGCTTCGTGTGTGTAAAGAACATTAGCTGCTATATTGAAAAATATTTTACCATACAGATTGTATTATAACAACGTAAGCTACTGTCTCATCTTATCGTAAACCTCCTACTACGCGTACTGAATTGAATTGAGATATTAAAAGATCAATTTACTAGTAAATTTTAAGGATTACATTTGTGAGAAGTCTAATAAGTTTTCTTAAAAAAAATGTATGCATTTTAATCGGTGTGTAAGGGACTGATTACATGTTGGGCTTGGATAAGTCAACCCTAGTCCTCTTACTACTATTAAGATGAGTTAAGACATTTTAGAAGAAATTATTATTTTTAGAAGGCATTATTTTGTTTTCCTTATAAACTTATAACTGTGATGTGACTTTTCATCAAATTAAAAAGAGCGCTGGTACTTTGACACAGGAAGAAGACAAAATACATTCATATGACACGCTCAAATAATAATATTATAATTATAATTATATTATTTTTTAATCTAAAATTATAAAAACTATTATTATATTATTAAAATTGATGTCAAATCCATGTTTTTTTTAACATGCGTGTCAAAATAACTTTTCTCAATTAAAAATTGGTATCTGGTATGATAAGTATTTAAGGCAAACGTGAGGTGTCACATCTTGCATATAACATGTCAGTTCCTCTGCCATACTTGCCCACATCATCTAGGTTATCCGACACAAATGTTTCTCATTATGTTGACGATACGACCAACTAAGGCTCGTCGTCTTCTTTTAAACTTTTCACCAATTCATTACACATTTTGGTTTCCGCATCATTCCAAAACATGTTGGTCGTCATCTTCAATTTAGACGTATCACAACATTTAACCAATTTCAAGCAAATTCGTGATATTTATAGGGATATTTACAAACTTCTATCATTTTCGTTTATGTAAATTAGGCAAGAGAAGTTGTTTTTTTTTTTTTTTTTTATAATTTTTTTTATATTGCCCTACAAATTTAAAAAAAAAAAAATCATACCTGTAGTTTAATTATTAATTATACAAGCGGTTTATTTTTTAATTTAATTTATTTAAATTCCAAACCGTACAATTTTTAAAGTACTATTAAAGTTTAGTTTTTTAAAATATAAAAATCAATAAACATATAAATAAATACTGGATTAAAAATATAATTTTAAGTATGGAACAAAAATACTAAAAGTGCAAGTACTAAAATTGTGAATCAATAACTGAAAATTGATTTCATTTTAATTTAAAGAAACAAACCTTATTTTCAGGAGGGATTGAAATGAGCGATGAATTATCATTTTATAAAAAAAAACAAATTTCACAATTTCAAAGACATGTTACAACAACCAACAATTTCATTATATAAATTGACCATTGACTGGCTAAGTCATTTGAAAATGGCAGGTAGTGAATCCCCAGTCCTTTAGGTAAATCATCCCTTAATTGATAGCCTTTTAGGTAGAGTTTCATATACGACTAAACAAAAACTCTGGAAAAAAAAGAATGAAAAATATTTACTCTAAACTTCACTTTGGACAACCCAGCAGCAATATACAAGCCCAAAATGGGACGTTATGCACCCTCCACAATCTACCAAGATGGTAAAGTCTATTTAAGTAGTACAACAAAGTATAATTTATGGATTTCTTTCTTAAATTTTTACCCCACTTTACTAATATTTTTTCCATCTATCCACAGTTTATCACATAATTAAACCGAAAATTTTTGGAAAAATAAAATAGAATAAGACTAAGGCATGGAATCACCACTGCGCAGTTCCAATTCACTGGTATCCTCCAACAGTACAATTTCTTTGATTTCCTGCAACATCTTCAAGACCTGCCACATAGTTGGCCTCTGCTCCGGTGAGGTCAAGCTACAAGTTGTAGCCACCTGAAGAAGCATGTCCATTCGGCTATCTTCGCCCCCATTGTCATCCCTGATGGACCTCACCCAACTTGACATGTCACCAGGAACCATAAATGGAAGCTCTGAGGGATATTTCCCAGTCAGAAGCTCAAGCACCAAAATCCCATAGGCATAAACATCGGATTTGTGGGTTGGCTGATGATTGGGGTTGCGAGTCTCTGGAGCTCTGTACGCTGCTGAATCGCCATCTTCATCAAATGTGGATGGGTGTGTCAAAACGGAGAGGCAGTAATCTGTGATGCAAGCCTCGAAATCAGGTCCAAGAAGAACATTCGTGGACTTAAGATTGCCATGGACCAGTCTCCATGCCTGGTGGATGAAGGCCAGACCTTGTGCTACGTCCTCTGCTATTTTTAAGCATGATGTCCAGTGTAATGGTCTTGCCCTGCTTGATCTCGATCCTGCACAAAAAGTTACCAATTATCAACAGATTATTTCTTCTATAATGTTATGTTAGTTCATTATGCGTCTGAGCATGAATCACTCCATTAAAGTATGTATTGAATTACTCATTTAGACAAAGCCTAATAGGAAATTAAAAGCAACAATCAAGCCTAATGCTAATAGAAAAGATAAAAAGAAATATTAAGTTAGGTATAAATATTGGTCGTTGATTCATGGTTGCATCTAGGGAAATTCAATTCAACACCGAAGCCTGACCGAGATCAGTTTACCAATCTCACAGTTTTCACCGACGAAATACAGTACAAGCGATAGAAGCAGAAAAAAACAGAAGTATATTGATTCAGTGATTAGATAAACGTCAGAAATTTAAAATCACCGACCACCTTGGGTTCCACCGCCTGCATACGGCCAAAAGGGTTCAGTGATTTTGAAAGTCCTAAATCAGAAAGAAGGTCAGATCTTTTTCCAGTTCAACGGCTATAAAGACTTAATGGTTTATGAATGCACGTACCATCATCAGCCCCACACAGTGATGCCCATCTTTACCTTTGAATGGAATCTACCTGTCCTGAATTCAACAGGAATCTGCCAATACAATAAACAAGCTACCCGCCCCAACTGCCAAAGTCCAAACACCGTTGCCATCTATTAGCTGGTGTTACAAAGAAAAAGCGTTCCTCGAGTAATACCATATGTCCTCATCGCTTACACAGGCATAGGACCGAAAAAAAAGAAAGGTGAAAACAGAAAGCTGACTAAACGACACGGACCAGACAATTCAAAAAGACTATTCAGTAGCCAATAGACCCATGCTTTCTTTAATAATTATAAATTAAAATAATCCACTGATCCACATATAACAAAAGCAATTCCTATTCCCACGTAGTCACTAGTCAACAAGATTCTCGGTGCTGGATGAAAAGCTTAACCGCTATCAAATCCAAAAATGCAATCACATGCAAAAGAGAATTTCAAAAACTTTTCACGCACAACGCAATCTTTAGCTAGCATCAATAAAACGTAGTCACCAAACACACATGTAACAATTTTATTATTATTATTATTATTATTATTATTATTATTATTATTTAAAATGGGTGAAACGAGTCAGAGTGGCGAAGGTTCGCTCGCTAACTCGGTGAGTTTGAGAAGGGGGGTACCATACCGTGTATGAGGGAGAAGAGACTGCCATTGGGCTGAAAGTCATAGATAATGAGCCTCTCTTGCTTGGCCTGGAAATAGGCCCTAAGAGGAACCAAATTGGAGTGTCGAAGCCCACCCACGGCTTCCATGTGTCGCTCGAACACTTCCTTCGTTGCATGGGCAGCCATTTTCCCCGCATCAAGGCGCTTCACCGTCACCATCAGACGGTTATCAAGAGCCGCCTTGTAAGTTGTTCCCAAACACCCTCTCCCTAAAAGCTCCGCGGAACCCTTCATCAACTGGTCCAGCGTATACACTTGCGCCTCACCCGCACAGAATACCAAACTCCCACTCTTCGCCACCTCCGCTCTCTTCACCTTCTCTTCCAACTCTCTCTCCATCTCCATCCGCATCACTGCTGCGGCCTCCGCGGTGGCTGCCACATCCGCCGCCATCATCCCGCACCGCCGGTCCTTATTGCACCGGCTCCTCTGCTTTCTCACCGCCGCCGCGAAGCACACCAGCGAGCAAACCAGAACGAACACGCCGGCGGAGAATCCGATTATCACAGCCCGCCGATCGCGCTGCTTCTTCGCGTAAGGCTGTCTGATTAAGCCACTGACGCCGTGCACCTGCGCGCTCTGACCGAGCGGCGTCTTAGGTGGCCCAGCGGGCCCGAAGAAAGGCTGCGCAGGACGGCATTGCACGCGGATGATTTCACCGCAGAGGTTAGGGTTGAACGCGAAGGAAGACGGCGGAAAACGAAACAGCGTCGGCGTCACGGGAATCGCGCCGGAGAGGTTGTTGCGGGAGATTTCAAGTATTCTGAGAGAGGACTGGTTAAACGGAGGAACTGAACCGCTAAAAGCGTTATAACTAAGACGGAGTGTGTGAAGACGGTCTAGGTTAGTGAAGGCAGCAGAGATAGGTCCAGAGAGATTGTTGTGAGAGAAATCCAAGTTTCGTAAACGGTGGAGAGAGAAGAGTGAAGGAGGGAGAGAACCGGTGAATTGGTTGTTGTCCAGAAAGAGGCTTTTGAGATTGGAGAGAGCGCTGAGGTCCGGGATGGTTCCAGTGAGTGAGTTGTTCTGTAAACTGAGAACTCGGAGCTGGTCGAGACGCGTGAGTGTGTTTGGAGCCCAAACGCCGCCGAGATCTAAGCCCTGGAGAATGAGACGCTCTACTTTGGGGCCGTTGCATAGGACGCCCTGCCACGTGCAGAAGCGGAGGCCGCGCGTGAGGGGGGAGAAGTCAAGGTGGTCGTTTACGTCGGCTTTAAGTTTGAAGGCGAGGAGAGCGTGGGCGTCGGTGAAAACTAACGGTGGAATATGACGATGGAGTTGGGAGGAATGTGCGTAGGAAGAAGCGTGCAGTGGCAGGAGCAGAAGCAGTAACAGTAATGGGAATGGATGGTTTGCGTTCGACATTGTTGGAGCAACCTCAGAACAGGTTGTCGAAGAGTGTATGAAGTTTTTGGTGTGTTGATAAAGGAATTAGGGATTTGTCCATTTGATACGCTCCGCTTGGCTACTAGGAATGGAGTTTTTGCGTTTTAAAAGAGAGAGAACAGGTGAGAAGAAGAGGATGCAGATGTCTGAGCACATAGGTCAGACATCACGTGAAAATAGGTACATCTAAACTCCTCCTCCTCTCATCACAATATTAAGCTATTTTTCCATTCAAAATTAATATTTATTTATCTATTTATTATTATTATTATTACCTTGATTCCAAAATGAAAAATATATTATTTATACTATTTTTATTCATCTTTGAACTCTAATCGTAGTATAATGAAACATGAAAAAAAAAAAAGTAATTTAACACGATTAAGTTTATTAGCATTATAGGGTATATAAAAACCTATGCAAAAACCTAGTTTTGTCTCATTGTTAAGTTAAACAAAACTTTAGCATCCATAAAATGTAACAGTCGTATCACATGCATTCAGAAAAAGGATGTCGTGATAACCATTTTTTTTTCTACAGGAAAACGATAATTTTACAACCTTTTCTATATACAATTAATTGATAATTCATTTATAATATGATAATAATAATAATATATAAATATTTAAATTCACGCTTTGGCAGGAGGGCTTTTGATCATGAGTAATCTGCCTAATAAGGAAAGAAGGCTAAGGAGGAACATGATAATGAAACTCATGGACAAAGTAAGATTGACATCATTCGCAGATGCCAAACAACCGTATCATCCTTCCTGGTTCCAGATGATGTTCTCAATTCTCCGTTCAAACCTAAGTCAACGCTGTAATATACTAGCCGGAATGTTCCAGATATTATCATACCAGATTACAGAAAGCATTCTACCCACGAAATAGGATGAAAATCCATTATACAATGACCTTCGAGTTCACACCAGGATGAATAAACTTAATAACATCATAGACATCTCTTCCCATGATTTCGTGATAAAACACACTACATGCGCAATCCACACAGTAAAAATTAACTAAAGAGGAAATTGACGACAGTTTGATCACTGTCCAGTCCAAGAGTCAAGGCAATCGTCGTTACACATGCCACTGTCAATCAATTATGGAAAATTATACTCTTTTTCCAAATCTTTCATATTCATCTTCTATTTTATAAAAATAAAATAATCATCCTTTTTATACATTTCACTTTTCAAAACCTGCTTATCTACTGTCATTCTATTTCTTTGCCCAATAGAGGCAGAGAAATAGCTTATCATATATGTTATACATTTGTTCTTAATATAAAGTAAACTTCTTGGTAAATTACTATCAACATGATTATCCGTATCAAAACCACAAATTCTGCTTTACTTATTACATTAATAATAAAAATGCTACTTTTTATATTTCCAGTGTTAAACTTAATTTGCATTAAAAAAAAAATTCTCTCAAAATTTGTCAAATACTACTTGCCTAAGGACGTATTTAGTAAGTTTTACTTGCTATTAAAAAAAACCTTTAAAAAATACTTCCAATATACTATGGATAGAGAAAATGTTTTTTATTGGCAATGTAAAATAATTTTGCATAGTCACCGAATAAAAAATTATCTTATTCAATAAATTTATTAATTTTTATAATAATGGCTGTAAAAACTACTAATAATAAGTTTTTATTTATAAATTCTTACTTTTGAAGACAGTAAAGAACCTTACACATTTACCTTTACTAAAATTGACAATGTGATCGAAACGCGTGTTACGTTGTAAAGGAAAATAACATTTATCGTCATAAATGTAATTTTGAAAGTTGTAATTTAAAATTGCATTAAAATATTTTCAATTATATTTTATTTTGTTAAGCTTATTCTTACTGGTTTGTCACATCCTTAAGCATCAAAACAAACACGGCGTAATTAGTGGCATAGTGCTTTTGATTGTTGGGCGGTAGGGGCACGTGAGTTTATGTGTGCCTTCATCTGTTCGCGGTGAAGCTCAACTAATTCAATGTTTCACTTCCAGAAAAAACACCATTAAAAGTCTCATCATTCACAATACAATTTTTTTTAATTATTTTTAATTAAATATTGAATAAAATTCATTTTAAATTGATAAATCTAATGAAAATGTTATATATATATATATATATATATATATATATATATGGAAATTTACTCCAATGAAATTCGTAGCGTAAAAAAAAGTGAGCTGCGTGCTCAAGGTAAATTGATACCCGTGAGTGGTTTCTGTTCCACGTGACCGTGAGTTGCTTTTTATTCGAATGCTTTATGGAAATGGTAATTTGTATTATGTTAGGTACAAAAAACATATAATAAGGTACACATGGTTTTGGTCTCTTAAACGGGACAGTGGTTGAACAGATATAAATCTGATAGTTGGATATTATTGATGTTGGATAATCAATTGCTAAATCTTTGTTCTTTTCGTATCTTTGTTCTATTTAATACTAAAAATCTTAGATTGTAGATGAAAGAACTAGATTTCTTTTCTGGATAATGGCAGAAGCAGGATGTTTTATCCTTTATTTAGTATTAGAATTTCTTCCATCGAAATTTCTTTTCTATATAACGTATAATCAGATATTTCAATATATCCTTATAACTTTTGTGTATGATTTCTGGTTAAAATTAATGCTATCATTAGTTTGCGGGTTGATGGGAAAAAACAAGAGCAGTAAAATTAAAGGAATCTGTTTGGTAGGTTGAAAATGAGTTGATAAATAGAAAGGAAATGAAGTTAATTTTTACTCATTTTTATTTATATTTTATATTTTTTACTGAACATATTTCATTTCTTTTTTGCTTTTTCACTTGTTGTTTGTATTCATTTTATATTAGTTTTTTTACCGGTTGAAAATGTTTTTCAGTCTTATTCACAATTTTAGTAGATAATTTTGTTATTAGCTTGTTGTATTTTTCTAAATATTAACTTTTACTTTTTATTTTTTATATTTATTATATTAAATAATATATTTTTAGTCATCATGTTAATTAATATTACTTAAGTTTTGGGCTTACAATCAAGCGATGATTACTCAAACATTAAATGAGAAATTAAGTAAAGGATACACATTATCTCGAGTGATGTTGGATTGTTCAAATAAAGAAGTCTTCATTGATCCAATAAGTAAGATTCCTAAATCGATATAAGGTTGCTCAAATGATATACATTTATTCAAACAATATCTATATGATGTCGATGACAATGTTTAATAGTGAAAATGTTATATATACTACAAAAACATTGTATTTTAGCGATCAACGTTTTCGGTAGCTAAAATATTAAAATGAGTCACTAGACCTTTTAGCGTTAAAAATTAAACAGAAAATATATGGTAGAAAAAATTATAGTGACAAAACCTTTAGTAATCGATTTTTAAATTAGTCACTAAATAATTATCAAAATTTTGGTAGCTAATTGATCATTAAAATATTAATCTATTCTAAATATGTGACCAATCTGTGATCGAAACGTATTGGGTAGTTTCAGCCACTAATTCGGTCACAAAATAAAAAGTTTAACAATTTTTTTTTTTCATACACTAATTCGAGTTTTCTCTGGTAAGTGACCCAATCTAGTTGGAACTCAACACTAATCTCAGCACTGCTCAATATCAAGTGATGAACCAAATCTAAGGTAGAACGTATGATGACTAAGATTAAGATTAAACATAAGCAAATTAATAATATAGTCTTTATAATAGTCACAAAACGTAGCCTTTCTTAATCAGAAACAAGTAAACAAGATAAAATATAATATAACAATCACATCCTTAATAAAATAATAAATAATACAAACTTAATTAAAAAATATAAAAATTATAATCAATTAATATACTAACAAAATAAGAAACTCACATAAAAATATCCAAATAAAACTTAATTAATTTTTTTATTATAAATGTGGTAAGAATACCAGTTATTTATCTTCGTCACAATATCAATTAAATGAACTAAACCCAATGCACATTTATTGAATTGTGTTTTAATTTCTATATTAACCTAAAAAGTGCATTTTTTTAATTATATTATGAATTTATATTTATAGACATCATTGGTTTTAAAATACAAACAATACATATAAAAGCCAAACTATATATTTTTTATTTATTTTTTATATATAGTCGGTTCAATTGAAAGTTGACCGAATCTGTCTTTGGTGAAGGTTGGCTTGTGTAGACTCAATTAAATTTAAATTATATATCCAATTCATTTTATTGAATTTTAGATTGAATTTGGATGTTGAAAAAATATACTCAAAGGACTATTACAATATTTTCCAAACAAAATAATCAAATACATTTTAAATTTTACAATTAAAAAGTTCACTAAAATAATAACTTTTCCGGTGCTTATTTAAAATGGACTTGTTTACTCTGAAGCAGAGCGAGAATGACAGATGTATGATTTAGTTTTAGGTTTAAACTTTTTTTTTTGTCTCTAAGTTATAAGCGGATGTTCAGTTTAGTTCTCCTTTTTAAAAATGTAAACTTTTGATTTCTCAGTTATAAAAAATGTATCAAATGAGTCATTTTTTTATGTTCATGGTCAAAGTACAAAGAGCAATATAAAGTGTTGTTATTATTGAGAAACAAATCAGAGCAATCTAAAGATGTAACAGTTATTAAGAAATAATCAAAAACAGTATTAAAAAATGACTTATTTGATACATTTTTTATAAATTAAGAACTAAAGATTTACATTTTTATAGACGGGACTAAACTGAACATCCACTTATAACTTAGGGAGAAAAAGAGGTTTAAACCTTAGTTTTATATGCCCTCGCCATTCATGAGCGCTCGTAATCACGTTTATTTTATTCGTTTATAACAATAATCAAAGTTATCAACATTAATTATTATAAAATGATAACGTCTGACCTTATAAATGCCCATTCCTCCCAATCCTGCAATCACCAAATATCGAAACAAAAAAAGAAAATGGGGACAAGTAGATCTTCCACGCTTACGATCCTCATCATTCTCTTCACCGTCTTCACAGTGTCTTCCGCGTTCGACATGTCCATAACCTCATACGACAGAACCACCTACGCCGACAAGACAGCCCGGAGGAGCGACAAGGAGGTGAGGACCATATACGAGGAGTGGCTTGTGAAGAATGGCAAGGTGCATACCACCCTCGACCAGAAAGAGAAGAGATTTCAGATTTTCAAAGACAACCTCAAGTTTATCGACGACCACAATGCTGAAAACCGGACATACAAGGTTGGCCTGAACCGGTTCGCCGATCTTAGCAACGATGAATACCGGTCCAAGTACCTGACAACCAAGATTAACCCCCTCAGGATGATGGCAAAGCCAAGTAACCGTTACGCTAGGCGCGTGGATGACAACTTGCCGGAATCTGTTGATTGGAGGAAAGAAGGTGCTGTGGTTAGAGTCAAAGACCAAGCAGAGTGCGGTAAGTACTGTACTATACTATTATATTATTATTACATATTCTCTGTTTCTCTTCCACTCCTTTCACCAATAATTTATATATTCTTCTCCCATGTTTTTCTTGAGAACATTATATTTTAAGTTTGGATAATATTTTATAGTTATGATAACTGGCTTATATTAAGATAGAACATTCCTTTAATTATTTGATGTTTTTAATATAATAGTAAAGTTAATTTAAAAATAAAGATGAAAAAGTGTAAGAAATTAAAATGTCAAGTATATTTATAAAGATAAAGAACACTGATTTAAATAGTCATTTTCTAAAACTAGTTGTTTCCTCATATTAGATTTGAAATTAAAAAAAAAAGGTATGTTTTTTAAATCAATACAAATTAAATGTAAGTACTTAATATATAAGATCGGTATAAAACCCATGTCTCCTTTCTCATGATATGACATTTTCACCTTCAAGTTATGTTCCTAAAATTACACTGTATATATACTTTATTTTGTTACTACTCCAATGAAAAAATGAATTTAGTAATCATATTTTGTGTAGTTCTAATAAAGGCGTTTAAGACTAAATTAAACAACACTCAAACTTATAAATCTATTTTTTATAGAGCAGTCCTCAATCTCGCACCCAAGATTTCTTATATATGAAAGTCCTCCATATCACTTTCCTTGTAGTTAATACATATTTTCATACAAATAAAACTTTTCTGTAAACCTATCAGTCATAACTTAATATTATAAATTTATTTAATGTTATTGGAACCGTGTACAAACTTAAGAAATTAGTTTTTATCTTCATACAGAGGGCTGCTGTCTAAGTTATTGTTTTTCTGATACAGATGGTTGCTGGGCATTCTCAGCAATTGCCGCAGTGGAAGGGATTAACAAGATAGTAACAGGCAATCTAACTGCATTATCAGAGCAAGAACTGTTGGACTGTGACAGAACAGTAAACGCAGGTTGTAGTGGCGGACTTGTGGATTATGCCTTTGAGTACATTATAAACAATGGTGGCATTGACACTGAAGATGATTACCCTTTCAAAGGCGCTGATGGTATATGCGATCAATATAAGGTTCGTTTTTAACTGTATTATTTGTTAATTTGGTTAATGTTTTCAATAGGTTCCAGCTATTGCTTATATACTTTTTTTTTCTCATCTTTAGCAAAATGCTAGAGCTGTTACAATTGATGGTTATGAACGTGTTCCTGCCTATGATGAGTTAGCCTTGAAAAAGGCAGTAGCAAATCAACCGGTGAGCGTTGCCATTGAAGCATATGGCAGAGAGTTTCAGTTATATGAATCTGTAAGTATCTAATTTTATCTGAAAAGTATAACCTACATTCTTCTGAGTAATAACATTGCTTCTGGATTTCATATTATGAACTTATTTGTCTGCATTTTACTAGGGTATATTCACAGGAACATGTGGTACTTTAATCGATCATGGTGTTGCAGCTGTTGGTTACGATACAGAAAATGGAACTGACTATTGGATCGTGAAGAATTCATGGGGTGAGAAATGGGGAGAAGAAGGTTATGTAAGAATGGAACGCAATATAGCAGAAGACACTGCAGGGAAGTGCGGAATTGCGATTCTGTCATTCTATCCCATAAAGAGTGGCCAAAATCTCTCAAACCCTGTCAACCCACTGCGAATTTACATGTAGGAACAAGATGAACTTAAGCAAATGATGACCAACTTAGTTCTCATTTTCGATTTATTTATCTTTCTGTGAAAAAAACAAAGACCACAAAATGTTTGGCATAGGAATACCGCACCGCGAATTAATGATATGCCATTTCACTCTACTGTTGGATGATGCATTATATGTGATAGAAATCTGAATCAGCAAACATGCGTTGTTTATTATTAGTTTCATACTTGTTAGTTTCGAATTCTAGAGTAGTAAAGTTCGAATAAAGTTGGATATTTTACGATTTAAAGTATAACATGTCGGACATATTTGTAACTGTTAAGATCATTGGATTTTTATTTTAAGGTTTAGATCGTACGTATAGTGCTAAAGTTCGAATTAGATTGACGAGAGAATAAAAAAAAGTTTAAGAATCTTAGAAGCGTAGACAATCATTAATAAGTTTAACTATAAAAACTGAAGGGCAGTTGGTTTTACTAATAATGATCAGTGATTCTACGGAGTTCTTTTTGGTTATAAATCTCTTGCGATTAATCTATTTTTTACAATATAAAAAACTAATTTATCAGCGCTCAATAATCAAACAATGTTAACTTTTTTTGATACTTTAATTTATTGTCAATTTCTAAAATTATGATTTTTCTATTAATTTACAGATATTTTTTTTTTATTAAAATTCTAAGTCTAAAATTACACATTTAATAAAAATAAGAAAGTAAAGTATTATATAAAATAAAAAATTTATTAATCTGTTATCTTAAATTTTTAGATATAAAGTAATATCAATCTTGGACTCCAACACTTCAAGTTAAATATTTTACCTTTTGAAATCGTAAATTTCGTTTCTTTCTCGACTCAACAATTTTGAATTACTTTTTGCAAGTTTTAACCTTTAAAGAAATTGATTTTATAATACTAGAATAAGAGATATTGCATGATTTATTTTGTAATTTTTTTCTTGTAATTCTAATTTAGTTTCTTACTTTTCTTTTTGTTTAGGCTTTTAGAAAATAGAGGAAAGACTAAATAAAAGAGTTTTAGATTTCTGTCTTTAGAGGTGGAAGAGGCCCATGAAAATAAAAGAGACAAAGAGAAAGATAGGATTGTTTATACATTCTGTATTCTCTAAATTGTAATTGATGTCATGGATTTTTCTTCCTCTCTGTATCTAAGAATAGGAGAAGAATATCAGGGTGTAAACTCGTATAGAATTTATTTAGCTGAAAACGGCTATTCCAAACTAACAGACCTCGTAATTGAAGCAACTCCACAAGATATCATTCTAAACACACATATTAAAGAAGATATTTTCCAGGAATGATAAGGAATTATGTAAGAAGTAGTGATGTTTAACGCAAGGTGCAGTATAAAAATGGGTCCAGATAGTAATTCCTGACAAGAATATCTAAGGAAGTGTGTCTGTGAGAGTTTGTGTACACATGAATTCACAGACGTAACTTTCAGACAGTCGAGTTGTCAAAGAAACAGTACTGTGTTGGGGACCAGGGCTCAAATACCAATTGTCGCACAGAGCAGCTTGACGTTGAGTTGCTGACTTCAATTATCACTCTCCTTTTCAACACAGCCCTACGAGATGGAACACCACACTTCAAACAATACCCCACCATCTCCATCATCTCCCCACCACGCTATTCTCATCTCTAACCACACACCCTTCCTTTATTCATCTTAATACCAAATTATTTCCCCTTTAATTTTCAATTATTGCGTCCTATTAACTTTCTAGCAGGGAGTTTGGCACCATCCATATCTTTTTGACATGATACAAAAAGTTCCACTGCTTAATCAAGTTCTGTTCTAGATAATGTCTGCTTTGCATTCATGATTACATAAATGCGCGCAGAAAGAAACACCAACAGTGATCGCTATGATTGATAGATTGTCGGCCACCAATAAACATACCACAATACATTGTGCCCACCACAGAAAATAAATAGCTTACCATTTTCTTAATCTATACTAACTACTCTGATTAAGAGTCATTACGCTCGAATCCATGCTACTCGTTCAAGGAAGGAACCTTTCCCTTGTGATCACCGTCATGGGTAGGATAAAATTCGCAGTCCTCAATCTTCACTCTCTCCATGGTGCTGCTCTGTGTCCCAGAATTAGGGACTTGATTATGCAGTGGGATTCCAGATGGTAACTTCGATAGCAAAGCTCCAAAACTGCAAGGCATGGTTGGTAATGGTAATGGTAATGGTAATGGTAATTGTAAAGGTGGAGAACCTGAACAAAGAGATGGGCCCGGTGCTCCAATTTGAGGGTTGTTGTTCCAGGCCATGTCATATGGAGGCATTCCATTGCTTTCTATGAAACTGGGCTTCACAATGTATGGATGTTGAATCGGTAGGTATGATCTTTGAATACCAAACACACCCGGTATGCTTTGGAGGTAGCTGAATTGTCTTTGTATGCTGATCACCAGATTCAGGTCCTCTGCAATCTGGAGAACATGTGGACTGATTAATAATATGAAGATTTTGCAAATATTGGGAAACACCAAGGGTGAGAGAAAGTGATGCACCTTGTTAAAAGAACCCAATTGCACAACGCCTTCTCTGACTGCTATTATGACTATACTCTACCAAAGTGAATTATAATTGTTAGAAGTCATTAGCCTTTTGTATCGTGTGGAGTTTGTGAACAAATTTTTACCAACCTGGATGCCTGAATTGAACTGAGACTCCCATGCCTTTGGTTGCTGTTAAGCATCATCAAGACAAATACAATGAATATTAAAAACAGAAAGAAAAGGGTGAAGAGATGGGCGAAAGGTGGAGAAATATATTACACATTTCAATTATTTCTGTTTATAACAATGACTTCTTACAGGCTCTACCGAAGTGTTCCATGTAGCAATATAACTAGCTTCACACTCGCTGTTGTGACTCTCGTTGTAAACCCATTTGTGACCATTATCTGCGGCAACTTTTCCCACTAGTCTGCAGATATATAGAGATCAAAATATAGATTGCTTAACTTGAAATTTGCAATGCTACTTTTGGAAAACAGAGGAAAATATAACGAATCTTGTTATGGCAAGAAAATGTAAAGGTAATGTCAACGCTCACCCCTCTCCATAATTGTAAACTTCATGCGACATTTTGAAGAATACGTCAGCTCCAAATCTACCGTTCAAGTAACCACTACCAGTCTTCCTCTGTTCGCATTCGTTAAAATCGCAGAACCCATCTTCCCAGACAAGAATCCTAACCAAGGAAATCTTGTTTCTGTTGATAAAAGAAGAACTCTAGAAAAACGAAATATTTTTGCATAGTTGCATAGAAAATTACCAGTTCCTTTTATTTCCTTTGGAGAGATCAAGCGCAGTTCCTCCAAATTCCCACCTATGAGAAAGCAGAGAAAGAAAACTCATGAGCAACAGAATAAGTTATTTATAATTTAAAAATAGAAAGAAAATGTATTTTGAGTGAGTAATTTTTGTTTTGTTTATAGTGTGTGACATTGTTGTATGTAGCACATGCATTAGTAATGACCTTGGTGGAGGAAAGTTTCGAGGCAGTATCCTCCAGAAGACAGCATAAACCCACTTAGAAGAAGTGGAAGAATTGGAAGAAGTGCAAATGGTTCTGAGAGTCTGCTGCAAGAGACAGTTAAGCAAAGGTAATCCACTTTCCATCTTCTAAGGACAAGGAGTAAAGAGAGTGGGGAAATGAATGGGGGCAACAAGATTAAAATTTAAAACCCAATATGCAAACAAACTCAGGATGCTTGCTACCCACTGCCTTCTTCTAAAAGACAATTCAACTTCTTCTAATTTTACAGTGGGACCTTAGCTTTCACATTTCCCTTTCCTCTTTCCATCATCGCTCAAGGCATTTATAACAAAATTTATATCCTAAGACTCAATTCGTTAGACTTTCATATTTCCACTGCAATAGCAGTATCATACCTAGGAAACCCTTATTTATCAGATGCTTCCTTCACCGGCCAAGTTTTTACGAATTTGTTATTATTGATGCATTAAAAATTCTGTTATTAAGGTCATTAGAGTTAAATCTAGTGATAGATGTCCCTGTGTGTTGTCTGTAGTGGAAGTGGTCCTGTTGTTCGATGAGAACTGATTTCAGCACTTGCTGTTCCACGCAGTAACATAGTGGCTTTTCTTTTGGACACAGGACCTTCTAAACATAGGGCCATAACTCTTTCCCTTAATATTATTAAGAGGGAAAAATGATTTTTTTATTCACTTCAATTTTTTATATTTATTTCACATTATTTTTATCTTTTTTTATTTTTTTAAATACAAAAAATGTGTTATGGTACAATTATTTTACTCTACTGAAAGTGAAGTGTTGTATTTGGAGAAAAAGAAAAATATTATTTAATATATCTAAATTTTTTATATTTACTTTCGACTATCTCTTTTTATTTTTTACTTTCTTTTTAAAAAAAATATAAAATTTTATACTTTTATGATTATTTTACTTTTATATTTTATATTAAATAAATATAAAAATATGTTATGATGCTAGTACTCTATATAAAGTTCATAAATTTAAGCCATTTAATATAGAATAACAGTAAAATATCATACTTTTGTATTCATTTAACTTACAATACAAAGATAAAATAGTTATAAAAATATAAATTTTTATATTTTTTAAAGAAAAAAAATAAAATGTAAGAAAAGATAATATGAAATGAATATAAAATTCTCTTCAATATATCAATGTCCCTTCAATCTAACTTTTTTCCGTCTCCTGTTTATCTATTTAGTCAAGAAAATTAATTCTTACCCTGCCTAAAATAAAAGTTTATTTTAGAATAATAATTTAATTAGATAAATTTACACACACATTCGTCTCCACAGTTTAAAATTCATTCTATACCGTATTATACATGAAACAAACGCATACTCGTCACTGATCACTTAAAAATATAAAAGGTGATGAACAACAGTAAGAAAAATTAATAATAATCTAGCAGCAATCGTCCTTTCAAAAAGAAAAAAAGAATCCAAATTTGTAATGAGATAGAATTTAAATTCTTACTGAGTATTTTATATTTTTATGTTAATTTTTTGTTGATCTTTTAATATATATATATATATAGACACTGAGTTACTAATTTTAATGTTCTAGAATATATTAAAAACTATTTTAGTACACCAGCATTAATGTATTTTAAAAATTCAGCATATGAATAACAAAAAAAAATCTAATAAAAATCCAAATTTCTTACCTAACTTTGTACACAATTCCAATCGCTCCCCGGTCCACTGCCTCAATAATTTCAGGGCACTTTTTTTAACAATCCCATATTTTCTTTTCACACCTGTAATATAAGAGATGACTATTCTTCACACAAAAAAATTCATAATCAATTGAAACTATATTATAATAAAATTTACTTAATGTAATTATAATAGACTTTAAGGTTATTAAATTTAAAATATTATTTTAAATTACATAATTTGTGACATAATTTTTTAATTATAATGTAGCTGAATTATAAAATCTCAAATATGATTATACGATTATAGATTATACAGAGTAAATATAGATTGTATTCTTTATTATATAATTTGAAACCACAATTCAAAACTATACCATGGATCATTCAATCTGAACACAAATATATAACTCTGAATTGCTAAACCTGAATATAGATTTAAAAACACAATTCAAGTTACCGACTCGTAAATCATTATTAGAATAACAATTACAAATTTCTGAAAATAATAAATTCATAATGTATTTTCATATAAACTATTCCAAAACTTATTCATGTAATCCAGAAGATCTTTATTTTATCTAAATAACACACCTAAATATTTTGGTAAATGGATTAATAGTGTGGGAAAAGAAAAAATGAAAACAGAGAAAAAAATGTCTTATTTAAAACATTAAACCATAGTTTTCGTTCTTAAATAACAAATCAAATAAAAAAAATTAGTATCGATTTAATTCCTAAAAATATTATAAAATTATTATTCAAATTAAAAAAATTAGAACTAGTGTTCAACACGTATTGTGTAAAATATATAATATAAGTCTATCTGTGGAAAGACTCCATTTTTTTTATAACTAAATGTGTTTTTAGTTTCTTTTATTTCTTCAACCGTTGATACAAAATCATTTAGTTAATATATAAGTAAAATAATTCAAAATTTTAAAATGTCTTGTTTTTTATTTCTCAAAATTAATTTTGACTAATAATAATTATCTGAATTATTATATAGTTACTTATTCTTGTTAAATTTTAGAGATTTTATTTTGCATATATTATCTTCATTATTTTTTTTCAATTTTTATTCGTTTAACCGATTCGTTAAAATGTTAATATGCGTCACAAAAATAATTAAAAATAAATTAACCATAACAATTTTGGCTTTTTAAAATGAATCTTTTTAATATTTTTATATTTTATATTAGATATTTCAAAACGCTAACGTTAGCCAATTTGATTTTTGGGGTTAGGTGGAAAAAAATAATTTAATGTGAGTTAAATTAATTCTGTGACACTTAACTCGGATAGAAGCTTAACGAACAACTGTTTATTAATTTTTTATCATTTTTCCAAAGTTTTTATTATAATTATTTAATACGTACATTCTCTCCATTCGAAAAATAATATAAAATCAATATAATTATTTTCATGATATCCTGTATATATTATTTTATAATAAATACAATTATAATATACACAAATCTCATTAAATGTAATATTATATCTATCTATCTATATATCTCTCTATATAGAAAAAATTAATAAATTAAATGAAATATAATTTATCGTTATTTTTAATTGTGTATATTGATATTTGAAATTTCATTTTTTAATATAATTTAAATACTTTAAATGTTGAATTTATTTGTTTGTTAAATTATATACATAAATTCATACTTTAATGTAAACTTTATAATAATATTTAATGAATCATTGAAAACTTTAATTCAATAATTATATAAAATAAAAACATGAGTGACAAGTGGTATCGTATTATATTACACTATATTATATATTCGTCATACATTATTAATTAACTAAAAAATAAATTGTGTTAAAATTAAAAAAACTAACGGTAAAATAGGAAAAAGAATTAAAAGATAAACTTACAAAATAATAATAGTTGAATGTTAAATATGGGATTAACTCTTAAGTATAGTGAAAGAAATAACTGAGCGAGTTTAAACAAGTTGTACAGTAGGTTAAAGAAAATGAGTTGGAGAATTTTTTTCTTATATATAATTCATAATTCATAATAATAATAATAATAATAATAATAATAATAATAATAAAACTAAAAATTGGTTTAATTACAAATGCAAAACATGATTATCGGTTAGGTATTATTAGGCGTGAAATCATGAATGAATGAAAGAAAGTGGTGTTTGGGTGGCCTCTTCAAATGGATCAGGTATAATAGGGCTGGGTGTGTGCGAGTCTTGGAGGCTGCAATGTAGACGCACTGTTCGGTGCCCACATTGGGCGTGATGCTCATCCCTGTCTCTCACCCTTTCACACTTCCAAACCTTCACTATCTCCAACTTCGCACACCCACCACCCAACACCAACGCCGACAATCCCTCATCAGAAATAGGGCAACCCTCCATGTACACTTCTCTCAGTGCTCCACATTTCTCCGCCATGCATTTCATCTCACTGTCACCAACCGTCTCACTTCCACACACCGCCAATTGCTCCAAACCCTTGCAATTCGAAACCAACATTTCCAAACACTCTTTGCTCGGATTCACGCCAATCAGGACCAGTTGCTCAACATTTACGCAATACTCAGCAACACCCATCAAACCTCTGCTACCTATTTCCTCCATGTCCCACCCAACACGAAGTTTTCTTAAACTCCTGTTGCAACCCTTCGCAACTGCAACCAGTCCTTTGTCACTGCACTTGGGTGTCCTTATCAGATGGAGAACTTCTAAATTCGAACATTTTGCAAACGCTTCCAAACCAATATCGCTGATTTCGAGCATGACGAGGTGGAGTTCCACTATGCCAGTAACCTCATTCGTCAACACATGAAAAATCCTATCCAAGTCCCCGTTGCACCGGACAAGCTTCAATACCCGCAGATTCTTGGCGCCGAGAAAAGGATAGAATAAAACGGTGTCCTTGAGAGTAATGACTTTGAGTTTCGGCTTTGGCGGTGCAACACTCCACGCGTTTTCTGTTCCATGAAAACCGTCGAGGGAGAGGTCTTCTAGATCCTTCCAATGATCCATAAATGCGTGCATGCCTCCGCCTCCCAAGTTGGACCTTAACTGGAACTTCTTCAAAGCCTTGCAATTCATGGCGAGGATTTCGAGGTCTTTGTCGGTGAGAAAGCAGGGGGCCTGGACTTGGAGGCGCGTGAGATTACGGCAGAGTTGGGAGATACGGATGAGAGTTATGGCGCTGATGGTCTCGTCTTGGTAGCCGAAATGTCTGAGACTGAGTTCGGTGACGTTATTGAAGCGAAGGAAAAGAGAGGGGATGAAGTCAGAGAGATCTGATTCGGCGGTGAGGGAGAGAGAGTGACGATTGTCTCCGTCCACCTTCAACCACCGCCGACACACAAGCGAACAACTGTTGCGATCGGCGGTGCCAAGTAACCGGAAAACGGAAGCCAAACAGTCGTCGGCAAGGTCATCAATATTGCTAGGTAAGCGTTTAGCCTTTTTGGAAGGGTAATCCATTCCGTTGAAACCCATTATTAGTTACTTCACTATTTGCCTTCATAAGAGAAAATATATACATTTTCTAAAATCGGTTTTCAAAATAAGTTATCATTTTTAGTCGATTTCTCTCTCATATCTCAAAAATGTTATATTTTTCAGTTTGAGTTCACTTTTGTTTCTCAGTTTATGCATCTAAATTTGAATCCTTCTAAAAATATAGTTATACGTTTTTATTTTTTTTAAATCAACAATAGTATATCATATATTTACTAAATAGGAATTTTTTAAAACACGTTTGTCTTGTATATTAATGTCAATTATTTATCCTTAAAAAGCACCTGATTTTATCATCACTGAGCCATATTTCAGCATATTCAATAAGTAATTGAATATTAAAATTGTTTAATTTGAAAAAATTGAATGACTGTTTGTGTAAAGATGACCTGGTGATAGCAATTCACGGAGTGATTCGAGATTCTTTTGTCTGACCGTAACATTTTACTAATGTTACCATTAAAGATAAATGTTTTATAAAAATAAAAACCTAGGAAAAAAAAGGAGATAAAAATTAAATGCTAAAACATTCTAATTTAAAACATATAGCTAATATTCCAAAGATCTTTCATATTAGCTTTAAAGAACGTCACATATTTAAACCAATCCCCAAAAAAATCTTTACAATTCCTCTCCTATTTAATTATATGACTTTTTGTTATTTTCATAATGTCAATAACAATAATGTTGTCGTTTTAAATTAAACACTGGACATTAGTTTATTTAATATCTTCTAAAATAACGAAAGTCGAAATCTACTTTTAGACTAAAAGCATATTCAAATTACCGAGTTTAGTTCTATTAATCCAACAAGAGAAATGTGAATAGTGACAACAAAAACATCATGAATGATTCTGTAAAAATAATTTGCATGACTACTTATTGTAGGCCAAAAGCATAACCAATGAATCAATGAGAAATACAATGATATTTATTAACCCAAAATAACCAATTATGGATACATGCATGATATGTTGAGACACGTAATTCATTATGTTCATGCACCTAAATAAACATTTACAATTTTTTTCTTTTTATTTATATCATTTGATGAATATTTATTTTTGATTTTATAAATACTGAGCGGATATCTAATTTCGTTAACAAGTGGGCTGACAACACACTGTGTCCGGTTTGGGTCTATAATGAATTTGAGTGACCCATTACAAGAGGATTCCTTTATGTAATTTATGTTTTCTCCCTGAATCCATAATTCTAATGAAATGACATAGGTATCCCTTATTAAAAGTTTTGCATCCTTCTTTTAAATTTATATGTGCAATGTATTTTTCATTTTAGATTATCTTGTAAATTTATATGATAGATTATGCAATTCAAAATATACATTGGATTATAATGTATTTTACGTTTTAGATTATCCTCCAAATTTATATTAAAGATTATATAATCCAAAATATTAATTTTCAATATCGATTGTAATGTTCAAAATGTAATTGACATTTTGAATTGTCTTTTAAATTTTCATTAAAGATTTTACAATTCAAAATGTATAATTGAATTACAATTTGTATAATCTAAAATGTAATTTCATTTTGAATTGTTTTCCAAAATTACGTTATAAATTGTATAATTTAAAATGTAAATTTGTATTAAAATTATATAATCCAAAATATCTACATATTTTATAATTTGAAACTCTAATTAAAACACGTAAAATGTAACTATTACCATCTTTTATTAAATGACTTAATTATTTGGATAGTCTTCACTTTTTAAAAGATTTCAATTGCGTCGTAACTTTAAAAAAAAAAATTCTCATCTAAGTTATTTTTGAAAAATAAAACAGCGTTAAGGATGTGCCACGTATCAATATATAATTTTTAAAATTTATTGTGTATAATTTTTTGTTGCAATGTGTGAAGCCCTCGTCGCAGTGTGAATGTCATGTGATGGTGTACTGTTAGATATAATTGTCAAATGTCATTCTCTTAATTTCAATTTTAGTTTTATATTTGTTCTTTTATTCGATTTATTCGTAATTTTTCTCCAAAACGAAACAATATTATACTTTCCTAAAGACAAAATTTATTAGTTATATAAATATTATAATTATATTTGTATTAAAAATGACTTTTAACATAATTCATTGTATATTATTAATGTTTGTTTTGTGAATAGTGACTTTAACCACTAAAATTTAAAACAAATATTAGTATACAATTTATACAAATAATAAATTTGACCCAATTAAAAGATGATTAAATTTATTATTTATATAAATAGTTTAGTTTATTTATTCTTATAAAAATACATTGATTAATAATATATTAGTTTCAAATATTTGCTTTATTTAAAAAAAAATTATCCTTAATTTTAATCTTAGAGAAAAACATAAATTAACAAAAACATTATATAATGATAAATAATATATTAAAAATTAATTTTTAATAAAAATATCAATATAATATTTATACAATTATTAAATTTATCTTCATTTAAATAACATAATATTATTCGAAAAAAATTGAAATTAAATTTAAAATATATATATATATATATATATATATATATATATATATATATATATATATATATATATATATATATATATAAACTAAATTGAAATTAGAACAATGATATTTGACCAGTAACATGTAATATGGCAGTGTTACATCAAATATGTCACACATATAAAAAATAAATTTAGAAATTTACTTTTTAAAAGAATAAAAAAAATTGAGAAAATAATTAAAAGAACCACCATTAACATTTGACATGTGAAATGAAATTTTTTTTTTTATTTCAGCACGGGTACATTTGAAATTTTAGAAAGTATAGGATGGAG
This sequence comes from Vigna radiata var. radiata, assembly GCF_000741045.1. Lineage (NCBI taxonomy): Eukaryota > Viridiplantae > Streptophyta > Magnoliopsida > Fabales > Fabaceae > Vigna > Vigna radiata. The sequence continues at coordinate 21,530,283 of NC_028355.1, read as the reverse complement.
GAGGAAGAACATATGGGGTGCAGTAAGAAATTCCTAGTAGGAGATTATCAGCACTCACCACACCACCATAAACCAAAACCCCATAACCCATGGCTGCTCCTCTTCTTCTCAGACAGGCTCTCCTCCTTCGTTGTGGAGACCAGAAAGGAGTTGTGCAGGTAGTTTGTTTCCATAACTACCAAAGCTTCACCGCCGGAGCTATCGCGGCGCGTTACAGGCCGTTGTGCAGCGCCACCGCCAACTTATCGTCGGACGAAGCCGATGAGAAAACAAAATCTAGCGGCATTAGCAACAACTCCTTTGTGCGGAAAGCTCAGTTCCCGTCAAGTCAGTCGCGGTGGGAGGATGACCCCGATTACCGGAAGTGGAAGGACAAAAAAGAGGAGATTCTGAGGGACATCGAGCCTATCATTATGCTCGCCAAGGACATTCTCCACTCCGGAAGGTCGCTTCCGACTTTCATTTCTACAAATATCTCAAGTTGATTTTATTTTTTTCTTAATATATTATGTGTCTCACACTTCAGGTACATGGACGGAGCGCGATTGAATATGGAAGACCAGAAAGCGGTTGTTGAGAAGCTTCTTGCGTACCATCCACAGTCTGAAGATAAGGTTGGATGCGGCCTTGAATCCATTATGGTAAGCGCGCGGTCTGAATAATGTCTTTGTTGCGTACTTCGTCGTTTTGTAATAGAAATGCTGCTTTCTCTGTAATGTGAATGTGTCATTACTGTGGTGGCTGTACTATTTCTTATCTTATCAGTTTGCAACTTCTGATTGTAGTAGTTGTTCTAAGTGCTTGTTATTTCTGACTGGTTAAAAACTACTTAAAATATTCCAATCGTGCAATTTTTTGTGTTTTTCTATCATAATATGACAAGATCGTATGTTTCTCACCCATTTCATATTTAAGTAAACGTCTTTTAACCTGAATTTTAATTTACATATCTTTGATAAGCATTTCTAAGACTTTCATTTCAACATGTTTGGTGGCTTGTTTTCATCTACACCCCTTGGACTATTTTTTTTCCCTTTTGGAGGGGGTGTATCTGTCACAAGTCACATGACATCACTTTAACAAGAATGTCCGAGCTTAGTTTGAGCACGTTGGTGGTTGCTCTGTGAGCAGTTAGAACCTGTGTAAAACGGTAAAACTATGATTCCTGAACTGGCAGGTAGACTTGTGGTTTACTTCTGTAAGATACTTAAATCCATTAAACGTTCTCCACAACTGCCAATAAGGTTTCACTCAACTGCCAGGATTGAACAATGTCCACAATCCACTAGAAGGTCCTGGGTTCATCCTTTATGTTTTTCTTTCCTTGAAAGGTCGTTTGTAAGTACTACTGCAAGACTTTGCACAGTCATCTTGCTTATCTTATCCTTAGAATAGGGCCTCTTCTCCTAAACTTTTTTTCTGCCAAAAAAAAAACAATACCTATATCTTAGCTTTTTTCATGTTGGCTTATGACATTGTTCCTTTAATTTGTCTGGCTGTTTTAGGTTTTTTTTTTTTTTTTTTTTTTCTTCTGCGCTACTTGCCAATGATGGTGTAAATTTTGGTGGAGTTAAAGAGATGGGCAATTTGTCCTCTGGATTAGAAGGGGTAAGCTTTGTTATTAAAGGAGGAGAGTGGAGAATCCAAATTTAATTTGTTTGGCTAGAATAGGTTGCCTACTCTGTTGTTACCCAGACCTAATAGAGCCAAGTATTACTCCCTTCAATTTATCCAATGTTACTGTGCATGACATTTAAACAGCCACTTATCAGTTCTTTGAACCATCCCGTGGCTTCTAAGTTCACCATATCCTCACTTATATATATATATATATATATATATATATATATATATATATATATATATATATATATATATATATAATGTTTTAGGTTTGAATTAGAGACGTTAAATCACAATGATGAATCAACTACTGTAACCTATAGCCGTCTAAACTAAAGATGCGGGTTTCATTCCCTCCACTTGATTATAATCTATATTTATTCTATTTAAATGCATCTTTTTCTGATATAATGAATTTATAATTTTTAATAATCAATGTATTCTTGTCCATTGATCCACCTCTAATCCAGACTCATTAAACCTGAAGCCCTTGCCTTGACGTCAAATGTAGCCTTTGATACTTTGTTACTCTTAACAAATAAGCTTATTTATGAGGGACATTTAATCACATGATAAGGCAGACATGCTTAAATGTTTTAAACTTATATTCTGGCCCTTCATTTGATTTTTTTCAACCTTGGGTTATTATCTATGTAACATGGATACTGAAACGAACACTAGACACGACACGGGCACAAATACTTTGACTCAAAATGTAGGACATGAGACTTGAATATGTATATTAGGTCATTATTTAATTAGCAACCAATATTTATGTATTCAAAATCATGTAAACAAGGTTTGTCAAATATAATACTCTAAACAAATTGTCACCTAATACAAAAATGAATCTAATTCATCTATCTAACTTCCAAAAAGTGAAAAGAGGATATAATTCATTCAGGACATTTCATCCCCTTCTTCATCACCATTGAAAAAAACATTTTAGTCGAAATTCATTTAAAGACAAATGAACAACTTTAAAAAATTCCACATTGCATGAAGATATGATATGAGATTAAATAAAAAAGTTATCAATAATAATATGTAATCTAAATATTCGAGATCATATAAGATTTATTCTTTATTTTTACAAACATAATAGAAACTTATGCAATAAGTTTACAAGTTTATGGGTTTTTAGAAAATAATTGTATTTGCCCTTATTAACATTGCGTTGGAGTCATCTCAAAATTATGGACTAGAAATATGTCTTTTGAATTGGACATTTCTCATATACATGTCATACATGGGGACACAGATTGAGATGCATGTATGAGCTTCATAGGCTATTACAAATTGTTGACCGGCTACCCTCCTTAAAACAAATAATTAGGGCAAGTATATAGATGAAGATTGTTGTTTCAATTACCACTCACTATCAAGCTATTGCAAGTTGAACTAACCGTGAGGATAGGTGTTGATCTAGATATTGGGAAACACCCATTTTGAAGTGAATAGTTAAGCAGTTAGTAATTAATTTTATCTAACTCGTTATTCTTTGATTACCACCAGTTCTTTCAATTATCATTCAAATCCAGTAGAACAGGTAGAATCCAATAGTTTCATGAAAATTAGAATCATATTTCTTTATATGAAACTCAAATAAAGAGAAATATTAGATTCTAATCCCAGATATCTGAAAGATAAAGTTCCTAAGCCAAATCTAGTCTTTAATCCAATGACCAAATACCATTTGTAATTCAAAACCTAAGTATCAATTCAGTGGTGATCGATCAAAGGAAAACATTAACAGCAAAATTAGAAAGAAATATAGACCGAATAAAATTGTTCTAAACTCTAGAAGAGTGACTCTATTCAAGTCAAGTAGAATTCATCCTTAATTAACCTAGGGAAAGTTAGAAATACATGATAGAATGAACAAAAACAAGGAACATAGAGATGAGAAAAGAGTCACGGTAGCTGTAGGAGTTAGTCCTAGGATGAGTCTTCACTAGAAGATGGCGTATTGTAATTTGGAGTAACCTCCCGTGCAAAAGTTCAAATTTCGGGTTCGAATTGTGTTTTGGTATTGTTATATTTAAGTATAATTGCTTAGCAAAGAAAATTCAGCATCAACTGATTTTTTAATAAAGATCAGACTGTTGGGGGCAAAAATGTTAGGCAACTATAAGAGAAACAGACCTGGCAATGACAAGCTTCAACAGAATTTGCATGTCGAGCAGTCTTCACTTAGCAATAATGATGGAACATGGGATCTTAAAAAATAAAGGAAATTTAAGATAAAATTGTGATATCCCTATAAAAAGCCGAACAAACATTTTGTAGAACTCTTAATCCTAATATATATCCTCAAATACTCGTAACATGTTTCTGAGATTTATCACTAACCTAAGGAGATGAAAACCTGTTTCCTGATAATAACTGATTGTGCAAAATGTACATATAATTGCCAATAATGTATTTAAGAATCTCTTTACATGACTGCCAGAGTTATAGTTCCCATCTCTTTTACTTTTTATAAATTTAGTTCGAGCCTTGATTAGACTAAATGTCTATAAGCTGAAATTATGAATAGAATTTTTAAATAATTGATATTTTCCCTCCCATTCATGTGGAACGATTTGGTGGCCCAATTTAAATGGCTGCTTGATTTCTTCTTCATCACTAAGCCAAAACTATAATATGAAAAATGCTAGTTAATTAGTGTTATTTTTTTATCAGCATGCTAGTTCATTAGTGGTTTGTTGAATACTAGTTTCCATGAACCGATACTGTATATTTAAAGCTGTAAATGATTTCCTTTTGATAAATCTTCAAATTAATGTAGAAGTTATGTCAGATCAGAACCATGTTGGCAAAAAGCTTCGGCCCCTTGGTCTACTCAAGTAAAATACTAGGTTTAATTGTACTTATAAGCTCTTTAAACATTTTCCCAATTCAATTGCAAAGTTTTATCCTTTAAGTTTTCAGATTGTTTCGAGTAACTCCCTTTATCGCCCACCTTGTTATTAAAGAGATTCTCTTTTGATTATTGGTGGCATTGTGCAATACCATTTTATTGTAAGCAAAATCATTGAGAAAAGGAGTTCCTCAAACGAATTTGATTTCTTGCCAGCGAAAAAGAATGTGTTTTTGTGAAGCTCATTGCAAAACTGACATAGGGAGTAATTTATAGTTAGTATAACTATGCGGACACTGTTGTCAAAATTAAACTAGAGTAAAAATCAAATTGCAAAAGGATCTTTTATACACTATGCATTTCTGTCAGTTTTGTGCTTGGTGAGGTGTTAAGATTTTTCAGTCTTTGTTACTTTCCTTGCCTTTTGAAGGAGCTGTGATCTTCTATTACTAGTTTACTATCTACATTACCTCCTCGGTTAGATCAAATGTACTTACTAATGCACCTCTCATAAATAAAATACATTAGGAATATTTGTATGGGTCTTTCTGAATTTTCAGATATTCTAATTTACATTTTAGCAAAATAGATATACTTTTATTCTTTTATTGGCTTGTTGTGTTGAATTTGATCAAATGATTTTGTGCTGATTGATTCTTGTTTAAATGATCCTAAAAGTTTGTCTTCCAAAACGCATTATTGTGGAATAAAGCACTTCTTCATTTTTGGATTTCACTTCATCCTTTAAAAATGTGATTGATTTGATAATCAATTCTGAAGACCAAACCCCCTCCTTTCCAATTAAAATTTGGTAAATAGGGTCATTAATCTTGTAAGATGTCCATGTCCTTATACTTTACAGGAGTAAAATCCTTTATCTCATTTTTTTTTTAAACTATCAACTCCTATGTATTTCACGTACATTTCCCATTTTATTAAAATTTACATGATTCGAACGTAAGACTGGAACTTCAGCCACTATTATTTTTTGGATTTTCTTGTCAGCGGTCTGCTTTGGTTACACCCCAAAGCGGAAAAATAGTGCAGTATATGGATATGTGACTTATTTTGTTGTAGGTTGACCGCCATCCCCAATATCGACAGTCAAGGTGTCTTTTTATAGTAAGAACTGACGGTGGCTGGGTTGATTTCTCCTATCAGAAGTGCCTTCGCGAATACATTAGAGATAAGTACCCTACTCATGCGGAAAGGTTTATTCGACGACATTTTAAGCGTGGAAGTGGTTGATGTATATATAATGGAATTTGGTTACTTTGGTGTGATCATAGCTTTTTACATATGCTTTTCCCTCTAATTGCTCTCTGGCCTGCCTATACTGTCAATAGCAGTAGATACCCATTGATTGACTGGGATATCAAGCTTATTATGAAAGAAACAGAGAAAATTATTCAAGTGGGCTTCACTTTGTTGAGTTATAAGTTTTGTAAAACATTTTATTGGGCATGCAAATTGGTGGTTGGGTAACTGTCTGGTTGGCAGTAAGGAATGAATTTTGTTGTTTAATGACCTGTAATATTATAAGAAATTTACTAAAATTCAATGTCATTCTATAGTCAGAGCATATTTTTGTTGTTGCGTGGGCTTCAGCATTTGAATTTAACCCCGTAATTTTTGGAGGATGCTTTCAACCTGAATTTGGATTCATTCCCAGAGATTCAAATAATCGCCACAACGAGGTTAGAAAACACCCGGAACCCGTAAAAGTCTATAAAGTGATAGGGAAGCCTAGGGTTGTACTGCGTACCAACTCTGGATTATGGGTCTTGATTGAGGTGTCCTATATCCAGCTATATTAGTCACGGGACATTTAAGAGTGGTTGAGATTCGACATGTACATGTCAATACTCGGCAAGGGTCAAGCTCTACTAGGTTCAGTAGGAACCTCTGCACAAGTCAAAACGAAGAGAAACTATGTCTGGCTGCTTTGAGATTTTTAACCGAGCCATGTTAGTCTTGATGATAAGTCAAACATTACAACAAATTTCCTCTCTATCAGTATTACTTTCAATAACATATTCCCCAGGCTAATATGGCTTAGAACTTCACCAAGGGCTTAGAATCAATGGCTACAAACTCGGAGGATATTTGATTATAAACCTTAACAAGAATTTGAAACTTTAGCATCAATAATAGGAAATAACATTGCCCTACGGTCTCCAATTAAGCTACTAACTTCTTTTGTCTCATATACCTCCCATACTCCAAATACTGATAGCAAGGATAGAAAACAACGTGATCGACTAACCTACTGTGGTCAGAGTGGTGGGGTCCAGTGAAGATGTGACTCGGTCTTTTGGTAGATTTACAGCATTGGAGGCTGAGATGGTGGAGGGAGGTTGGGGATAAGACAGAAAAAGGATGTTCTTTCACTTTATAAAATAATTGACACATAATATAGCGGTGTTTCGCTTAGATTTTTTTTACATTTTAATGAGCATTGTTATGAGTGTGGATATTCTTTTTTTGCTTCAGGTTTGAAAGTTTGATTTGGTCGTGCGTGTTAACCAAGTGACTTCAACTCAAGAGGGGAGGTACGTTTGATTGTGAATAATCTTTAAAAAATTACAAAACTTAGAATAATTTCAAGAACCAATATGAGATGAATTTCGAAATACCTAGATGGATGTAAAATCACTAACGCATTGATCAGATAGCAAAATAATGACTGAACTTTTGTTATTAGATTCAGATCAAATGTGAAGGATACTATATCGTTGCAAAGGATGCCTAATAATGACACCTTTAACAAAATTCACAACCCAAAGGCAAGTATTTTAAGAGTAAACATCAATTTGCCTATTCATTAAGAATGTATTTTGGGGAACTGACTTCTTAAGAAAAAAATTCTTTGTAAATTAATATTGATATGTGTATGAATTAAAAATAAATTTTTTAAACAATATATAAAAGGGTTTATGAAACTCTAACTTTTCTTTTTCGTCTTCAAAATCTAAAATTATAAATAAAATGAAAAATCAGCTAAATATCTCAGCTTAGAAATAACGTGGTTAAGCACTTCTGCAGGTATGATCGTATTTTATTCCTTGGGTAAAAGGGGTTTCCCACAGTAATAGCATTTGCCAATCTTACGAAAATTAAGCGGAGTAGATCACTCTATTTGAGAGTATGGAATCGAGCTTCAAACACTACGTCAATAACTCACCAATAATATCATGAGAAGATACTGTCTTACTTTGCAGTAAGTTTCGATTATTTTCTATATGCACATGCAAGAATGGCAAAATCTCTAGCAAGAACAAAAAATCCATTTAAAGTTAAAAAACTCTTAGAACATAACAGAGTAACATGACATCATTAAGATAATCAATATCGTTATAACTGTTATGTTATTTACCTAAACCCTTCGCTTTCTAACCTGCTGCAGACTTATGTCAAGTCTTATGATTTGGGTAGTTTGCCACTTAAATCAGATGAAGTCCTTTTTTTTAAAAAAAAAATCTTGTTTAACCTAATCAGTTAAAATTCCCCCTTTTAGTCAAAAGTCTTTATGCATGTCCATTCTGTGATATATTCATTAGGCAAAATTGCAATTTAGCCTTTGATATATTTACTTGAGAAAGATCTTTATCCCCTTTAAAGCAGTTAAAATGGACTGTCAATTAGTCAATTATTTTATTATATACAGTTAAATAGGTAGGTTTTGTTTAGATAGCTATTTCTATAAAAAAAAATAGTAGAAAAGTTAAAAATATTAAATAAATTTTTCTGTAAACTAAACTTAATTTAAGTGCAAGCTGAGCTATATTTACAAGAAATTAATTTTAATTTATAAAAATATGACTCTTTTATTTAATTTTCTTATAAGTACTTGAACATGCCATAAACAATAATTGAGCGTCTGCAAGCATATGCTTGGGCAACTACTATTTGTGGATGAAGTGGCGAAGTTCTACTACAATAATGCAACAATATGAATCCTCAGTGGAATTGACTTATGCCATGACTAAATAAAGAGCAAAATTTTCACACTTTTAACATGGTCATTGACCACTATTACATGTCAATTTCAATCTATCTTAGTCCTTTCTTACCTTTTAATATATATACAATGGTCAATATTTTAAGAGATGATCATGGACAAAGGCTTACAATATTCTGAGTCAATAATCAACCATATTTTTTTATTATTTTATAATGGAATTTGTGTTGGGTGAAAAAGTGAAAAAGTGAAAAGAGAGGTAAAAAACAAGATGTGATGGAAGTGAACATTATTTGAGTTCATTCATGGTAGTTATGTTATGTTACCTCTGCAGCAATTATGTAGTGTTGTGGTATTTTATGATTACTGTGAAAACATTATGATTAAGGTCTGACTCTGTTGCGGACCCTTCTTCACTCTTCACCCAGCTGGATGAAGATCTTTGTGGCCCATCATCTTCCATAACTCACACATTCAAACACTGTTTTTTTCTTAGTACAACTTCCCAGGGAGGGATCCTCAGTTTTGGACAAATCAATAAATTCAAAGAATTATTGTACCTCAAAATAACCCTTTCATTTTATCATCCCTTCCTTTCATTCCCACAACTTTAATATTATAATCATTTTTCTTTCAACACCTCTCCTCCCCCTTACCATCATGGCGAAATCTATATCTTATATTTTAGGCCTTTGGTTAAATAAAATTAATACACACAAGTTTTATGAGTTTTAAAATTTAGTGGAATAAATCAAGATATATAGCATTTATTTTGTTGAATTTAGAACGTGCAACTTAGCTCGTGATATAAATCGGTTATCAATAAATAAAATGTGTGTCATACATAATTTAAAATCCTTTGAAATCGATGAAAATTACTTGTATAGATAATATTTTTTGTTTGACGTATACATCGAGTATATGGGACACAATGTAAATACTCACAAAACATGAATTATTTTTAAGTTAAATGATTTATTAGTTGAAACATTTATTGGAGTAAGAAATAATTTAAAGCTAGGTAGAATATGGTTAAAATATGTTTTTTAAAATTAATTCAATCTTTGATTTGTAAAATGATTAGGTTTTACATTTAGTTGATATAGAACTATCAATACATCTCTCCTATTGGAATATATACATATAAAGTACAATACTAGAGATTAATCTCGTTAAAATAGTGGATAAAATAATATATCTAACAAATAACTCGTTAAAATAATTTCTAACTGTGTGATTTGGATATTATGTTAAAAAATTAAAATTTTAGTTTAATTTAATTTATAAAACCAACTTTATAAAATTAAATTAAACTTAAAACAAATTTTTTTACATACTATCAAAATCATAATTAATAATTAATCTTTATCTTAATAAAATTTATTAATTTAAAACAAAATTTATTTGTGTGCTAATCTTATTTTGTTAATGTGTATAAACACATGAGATATGATAAAAAAAATGTATAATAATCCATAAAATTTTGAAAATTATAGAAAATTACTCACAGACAACACTAGTGTGCAAAGTTTGAACAAAAGTTTCAAATGAGTTTTAATTTCAATTTCATTGTAAGATGTTAAAAATACAGAAAACAACTCAAGACCATTTTTTATTGAAAACTATCTAATACATATTGAATAATAACCCATAAAAAAACAAAATATTAAAATCTTAAGTTTACCTTAATACAATTTGGTTCTCAAATGTCAAAATGAATTACGACAATAAATTTTATTTTATTTTTATATTCTAATATAAATCACGTAAAAATTAAAGGTATAATTGATAAAATAAAAATCATTAATATTACTTTAACTTTTAAAATATTAAAAAGTGGTTCAAAATCCCTTCAACGTGATAATAATTGACCGAGTACCTTTTAATAATTAAATGCATTATTCTGTCTGTTATTTTAATTATCATACAAGAGATTAAGTACCTAGAGAAAATGGTGAAATGATAACTTGCTATATAATATGATTAATTGTCCAGAGCAATAATTACCTTGTCGAGTATCAATAACAAAATCGAAAAGTTTGACTTCATAAATAATTACCTTTCTATGTACCTTCTTATTCTCTTTGAATGAAGGAAAAAAAACATAAGGTAGAGAAAAAAAAAATTTAAGTTGGACAAAAAATAAATAAATAACTGAAATTGGGGAAAATAAAAATAGTTGGAGTTAAATAGGAATTAAAAAAAAGATAGAAAAAGAAAAAAAAAAGATTGGAGAAAAATAAAATAGGAAATATTATCATTTTCATGTTCTACTATTTTATTTTCATTGATTCTCATAAAATAAAATAAGATAAATCATTTTTAAACATTTTTTTTCTTTTTTACTTATATATTTTCATTTGCTCCTTCCTCCAACCAAAACATTGCGTCATTAATAAAATATATATGATACTAGTAGTATGTTCTTAAGGACTTATCTGTGACAGTGTATTGTGCAAGTTTTCTAGAATACAGTAGGAATTTTTCGAAAATATTTGAGGATCACAAAACTGACAAGAATCTCAAATAAAGTTTATACCCAAGATAATTATTAGAAGAGGAAGAGAGAATGAAACTAAGAAGATAAAATGAGTGAACTTGGTGTGTTTTGCAGTGGGGGAAGAGTCTATATTTATAGAGCTAAGAAAGAATAAAATAAATCAAAGAAATTAAAACCAATCAATGATTTTAACATTGCAAAATAAAATGTTAGGTACAAACAAAGTCTCACATCAGAAAAAATAAGAGATGGACATGAGTTTATATACACATAAGATACCTTCATTGATAAAAGGCCTTTTGGAGTGACACCAAAAGCAAATCTGTGAGGGCTTGGTCCAAAGGCCGACAATTTGAAAGTGAATCATGAGAGGTGAAGAGTAAGAAATGCTCAGTGTTGACCATAGTGTACTCGAGGATACGAAAGAAAACAAAATATCAACTATAAGACTCTACATAAAAGGTTACTTCATGACATTGTCATCGATAGAAGTAGGTGACAAAGACAACCAAACTTTTTTCTCAAAAGAACCTTAATTATAAATATCATGTTAAATATAACGAAAGTTATGTATAACATTAATTTCTATGAGTTAAATATACATATAGAAATTTCTATTTATAATAAAAAAATGAGTTAAATTTAAAATATAAATAAAAAATAGTAATAAATTAGCTAAGAATAAAAAATAAAGATAAATCCGTGAACAAATATTTTGTAAATATTATTATGGGACACACAAATTTATTTATTTAACAAAAAATGTAGTATTTTTGTTTTATTCACCACGCATAAATCATTTAGACTGACAAATGTAGGTATAATTTATTCTCTGAGATTAATTTCATATCATCCAGTAAATCTAAGTACAATTTTATGAGATGAGCGAGTCGACGATATTGTATTTAGAAAGGTAACTTTGATTAAATCAGTCTATAAACATATTATTCAATTAGTCAATCTCCAAAACAGATAATAATAATAATTAGGATGGGACAAAATTAATTGATTTATATTGCACATAGTTAGTTAATGTATTATACAAGTTATTTTCACCTCACTATTATTCTCTTGTTTGTATTTTTAAATGTTTTTTTTCTGTCTTTAAATTATTGTAAATAAATGTCTTAACGAAAAACCCCTTTGGGTTGAAGTATTTATTCTTTATGCAAAAGGAAATTAATTTTTTACCGTGAAACATTAAATGAATATATTTTACTCATTTGAGTGATAGAGTGTTTATAGGTAGAATATTTTTTTTATGATTAAAAACTCGAATATAAGTTAAGGACAAGTTCAATCACATTTAAGAATTCAAAATGTGTTATAAAATATTGAGTTAGATTAATCGCGATTATAAATGATATTTATAAATTTTTCTGTACTAGTATAATAACAAATAAGATAGCTCAAAATATAATAACATATTAATAAATATAATAAATATATTTTATAATAATTTTATATTTTACTATTTTAAGCGTGTTTAACCGTATGATAATAATAATACATTGTTTTACAGTGTTATTAACTGCTTACGACATATTTGGGTCAGATGTCAAATAATATATTAATGCTTTGTCTTAGTTAATAAAGTTATTTGTTAATCTTAATTAATTGTGTGTTTCACGTGTTGTTTTAGTTAATAAAGTTTTAATTTTGTTAATTTTAATAAAAAAAAATTCTTCAGACTATTTAAATAATTAATAATAGTTAAGTATACTATTTTATAGTTTAGTTTTTAAAAACTGAACTTATAACATTTTCGGTTCGTATATTAGTTTTTTTTAACAATTTTATATGTTCATTTTAATTGATAGTTAGTAGATTAATTTTAAATTTCAGCTTTGCATAATAATTTTTGCATATTAACTTTTACCAATTAGAACTTCTTGAGATAGTTTCTGTCACATTTCCTTTAGTTTAATAAGTCACATAATTCTGATAGTTAAAAGTTAATTTGTTATTAGATAGTGTTAAAATCAGATTTTAGAACTAGTGCAGTGTTAAAATCAGTACAATTCAGTTTAAAATTAGTATAGTCAGTAGTGCAATTCAGTTTATATTATAGTTTAGTACAATTTAGTATAATTCATTTCAGTCCAGTTTAATAAAACAAACTGAATTATTTTATAATTCAATGCAGTTTAAACAAATTAGTTTTTAGTTAAGTACATATTTTAATAATAATATAATATATTTCAGTTTTATTTAGCCAATCTTAATAATTACATTAATAATAATTATAATAAGAATAAAAATAATATAATAATAGTAGTAGTAGGATGTGTGAAAAGGGTTGATGAGTCCCAATAAAGGTTTTGTTCCTTTATTTTCCTGCTCTGAGATTTAATTGGAAGAAGATCGTGGAGAGAGTGGAGATGTCTGAGTTTGACCAGTATAAAGTGCGTGTCGCTGTTTTTGTCTTAAAAAGAAATGATAGATAGAGTAGCACACTACTTTTGGGAGAAAGTTAGGAAGAAAAGAAAAGAAAACTGATAATCATGTTGTGATAAGAAAGGGTTGATTGCAAAAAATGGGCGAAATGAATGAATGAATGAAAAGTGTTAATTAATTAAGCATAATGAAAGAGTGAGAAAGTGGTGAGATTTCGTACCATAGTTTGGTGCACAATAGTAAAGGTTGCTTGTTGCGTTAGTGGTCTGCTGTAAACCACATTCCACAACTACCATCACCTTTCACTCACTCATTCTGTCTCTTCTCTCACACCTTCTTCCACTAATCACCACTAATCACCACTAATCACCACTAATCACCTCTAATCACTATTAGCTCCACTTTCCTCGGAGATCGAGCCTAACACCAAACAAAGAAAGCAACGTCTCATCACACACCATATACTTAATTACACCTCTAATTTTATTTACTTCTCTATAAGTCTCTTGTCTCACCATTTAAGACATGTTTTTAAGGCTTCCTCGTTAATAATTTTGACATGCATGGCTAAGTAGCTAGCTAGCTCTGAATCAGTCCTACTCCTACGGCTCGCTGCTCTGTTCCAACAATTTATTGTGATGGGGCAATTGCAGAGACATCTCTTTATCGTACGACCAAAAGAAGAACTGAGTTGTCCTTGTGTTGTGTTATATATTAGTAGTAAATTATGCTGGGAACTGTATCCTTCCGTATTTCCCACATTGCGTTATAGTTTTTGGTATCTCAAGCACAGGGAATGATACTCATCAATCACCAATCAAAATCACTATTTTCTTTCACCTTTTCTATTTAACTCTCTTTCTAAAATCTTCTTTCCATTTCTCAAATACATCCACTCATCCATACAACCTATACGCCACGGGAATAACTCTTTTTCTTCATCAATTCCTTTTACTTTTTCTTTTCTAATTCTACTAATCCCAATTTTTTTACTTTATATAAATTAAGACTACATCATAATTAATATATATAAACTAAAATAATCTTATATTTCTTTTTTAAAATTATTTTATCTTCTAAATTCTTCATGCTTTCTCCCTAAAATTTTGTAACCATTATTTGTCTCTTTTTTTTTTTTGGGCGGGAATCACAAACTACAAAAGAATAGAAAGTAAAATTATCTTGACTAAATAAAATTTACATTTTTCGACTTTTTCTTTCTCTCTCTAAACTAAAGGTTTTATTTGCACAAGAAAATCACAATTTTAACTTTTATATTTTAATTTGTTTAACTTCTAAATATTTTAATATATATTTTTTATAATTTTAATTTGTTTCTTTTGAATAAAAAAATTTTTACCATTGGTTTTCGATGATATATTTATAAGAATGATTAAATATCCTTTTATATTTATTTTTTATATATAAATTCTTTCTATTTTATTTTTGAATAATAAATAATAATAAATAACTATATTAACAAAGGTCAAATCATCATCTTCTAAACCATATTAATACTAGTCTAACGGAAAAAAAAACAAAACTAATTATTGAATATCTCAACATCAATAGAAAAATAATATCACTCATGTTCCTCAAGAAAATACCAATAAACATTAATATATAATAATTAAAAAAAACAAAGTATATTGCATGTCTATGTCAAATTGAATGTCTGTTTTAAGAATATTTCGAATATCAACACTACATTATTTTTAATATGTGGAAAAATTGCCGTGTGGAAAAACAAATTGAATTGATGTTCCCAAAATATATAGAATCCCTAAGTTTTGATAGTTGTCGTATCATCTTAATTTGCACTACATCCCTTCAAAAAGGTCAATAGACAAATTTTAGATTTTAAATTGGAAACACAAACCAAAGCTAACAAGGTCCATGACATGCATGTTCATTTCATAAAACAAAATTAAACATATTCATTTTCTTCTGCCAATGTATTAAAATTTTGTATACAGACTGATTGAAAATCCTACTTAATTCACCCTAATCTTTATCTACAAATAGTTTTACATTTTTTTAATGTACGGTAAGAAAAAGACAAGTTTATATCAAAGATATGATGGTGAATTATTAATATATTCGAGTATCACAAAATTACTCCTAAAACTGATTATTTTAAAATAAAGTATTATTACATCCTCATTTTGATAACTATAAATCAAAATTTGAGATAAAAAGATAAATGATTACATCTAATACACGTTAATTATTTAAATGATTTAATCTTTATTAATTTTAGTATTAGACTAAATGGATATCCAAAATAGACTTAGATTTTTAGGACAAATATTGATTAATAAATAATTAACCTCAACTTCATAACGGAAATAATTTTAATGAAATCCTGTTTCTTTTAAATTTTGATACTCATGTTAGAAAATAATTAATCAAGACAGTGTTATATTATTTTAATATAATTACGAGAAAATAATAAAGTAAAGATTAAATTTAATGGATCAAATCTTTATGTAGATATTTATTAAAGATTTTATATCTTTTCTTGTCATTCTTTACTGTTTTGTGAAGGGAGATATTATTAGTGCAAGGTTTGATATTTAGTTTATAAATTATAAGTAGTTAGATATGACCTACGAAGGTCCCAAAGAAAATATTTCAGTATAGACACTTTCTATAGGTTAATTAGGTGGACTGATTTACCATCAAATCAATTATATGATTATTTATGTGTGAATAGTGTTATTATTGAAGTGATGAACAAGTGAAAACTAATTGTTTATGCAATTATCAAATAGTATGGAGACAATTATCACTAATTGATGTTCTATAATGATTTAATCATAATATACATGTTAAATCTATAATTGTTATTCTTCACTGTTTGTAAAATATTTTATAGGTTAATATTTCTTATACAATAACATATAGTTAAAACCGCACTCACTACCAGACATTAAAATAATATGATTTTTAAGTTTAAGCAATATGATGTAAAATTGATAATTTGATGCCTGATCAAAAGATAGGTCTAATTAACTATCTCTCATTTTGATAAATGATACTCAAACATTAAATATTTGCGATGATATATAGATAGTTAAAACATTCAAATAATTATGTTAGTACTCACAACGAAAGTATTTTTGTGATTTAAGATTTAGTACTACAATAACTAAAATTTAAGACTGTAAGATGATAATTTGTTTAATGACAAAATATCTTACCGAGTAAAAATGACATTATAATTGGTGTTGAAAAATTCTAAAAAATTATTATATAATTGTTTTTTTTTTTAAATGTAAGTAACCATGTTAACAAAAAAAATTGATATTAGTTTTTATCTATAATGTTTTCGATTGATAATGGAATGAACTTTATATAACTTTTTCAGAAAATGTTAAGTGTAGAAAATTATACAGTTTCATTAAGGTGTAATTTATAAATCTTATCAATTTAAAGTGATTGAATTGTTGTTTATTATTCATGTTTTGTTAAATATACATATTTATGTGTTTGATGTCGATCTTATTTCTTTCTTTTTTTTTTTTCTTTAAATTAAATCATTCTTCGTGTATTGTTGTGATCCATAAAATCAAATATTTATTCATTTTTCTTCAATTTGAATATATATGTTATTTTCAAAATTTTATACTTTTCAAAAAATTTCAAAGTTTTATGTCACTTTTAAACTAATATAAGTTAGTAGAGATGAGAGGTTAAATAATCAAAGTATATGATAATTTATTATTGTTAGTTTTAAAAATTTTCTTCCCCAGTTAATTTATTTTGAAAAAATATCGTTCAAATATGTAAAAAATATATTTTTTTATTAGAAAATATTGTGAAAATCAGTAATAATTGTAAAAATTACATTGTTATTTTTTAAATACGAAAAATCAAACTCCATAACAACAATAATGAAATTAATTATTTTAATGACAATTATTATATGCAAAAAAATTTATATACCAAATTTTAGATAATCTATTATTATTTTTTAAGAAAAATATTTTTCACTTGTAATAAATTATTGTTACGTGAAATAATTTTTTCTTAATAATTGAATTATGAAAGGAGTTTTTATCAGCCCAACAAAAACAATATAACATAAATAATGAGGATATTATGAGATGTACTTTAATATGATTTGAAAAATAATTAAAATTATCAATAAAATAAATACAAGATGCATAACTATAATAATGCATTATTCTTGACAAAAAAGACACACACATATACTTATATTTTTTTCTAATTATTTGTTCAAAATTGTTCCAAAGATAGTTACAGAATACTATGAAATTTAACTTAATATTTAATAGTTCATATACTAAAAATTCAATAAATAAAATTATCCATTCTTTTATTTCAAATTTATATTTATATATTTTAAATGAATTTTTAATTAATTACGGTTTAATTATAATTTAATTTTTACCAATCATACTTTACATTTAAAATTATTTAACAGTTAATCAATGGATCAAAATTCTTTAAAATTAATGTTTACATTAACAGTTAACTAACCAAACAATCATTTATTTATACATGACTCATTATTCTTCTTATTTTTATAATTCTGATTTAATATATATACATACATAAAGACAGCTAACCAAAGGCATTTTTTTAGAAGAGCAGCTAACTTTCTTGCATTCTATTATTTCCTAAACCAAAGTACAGACATTAAATAAGAAAGTTAAAACGAGTGGGGTTACATAATTCAATCCCTTTATACTATGTAACTGGTGATTAAGAAGTGCTTCAATTGAAATTAGGTAAAGTTAGTTTAACATGTGTTTTTTTTTTTTTTTTTTTTTTATAATTAGTTTATTATTGATTAAGATTTGCATGAGTGTGAAAATGAAGAGCATCTAACCTTAACTTGTTCTCAACCGTCGTTGAAGCGATAAGCACATGAAGGAGTCGAGTTCCAGCAAATAAATACACCACAAAAACAGATAGATAAAATATTCTGCATCCTCAGATGACAGCTCATTTTGTAAAAATACTTTAATGTCCAAAACGAATACAATGTGAATGTATATGTATACGTATACGTATGTATTGTGAAACGAAAGGATGCAGCAGGATCAGAACTGGGATGACTTGTCAAACCTTGGTGGAGGCTTTGCCATTCTGTCTCAAATCAGATATCAGATATCAGATATCAGATAGAGAGAGATATGTTTGAACATGTTCTTTTCACGTGT
Source organism: Vigna radiata var. radiata (assembly GCF_000741045.1). Lineage (NCBI taxonomy): Eukaryota > Viridiplantae > Streptophyta > Magnoliopsida > Fabales > Fabaceae > Vigna > Vigna radiata. Next base: position 21,511,747 of record NC_028355.1, on the reverse strand, counting down.
AGGCCACTGTGTTTCTTTTAATTCCCGCGCGCGCCTTTATCTTCAATTTTAAAGTCTATTTTTATTATGAAGATGCTGAAAGATTCAATTTACAAAAATTCTACAATAAATAGTTCTTAAATTCCAATTTCATCTGTAAGGAATCTGGTTAAATAAGTTTAAGTCTTCCATTTTTCTTTTTACAAAAAAATTTATATATCAAGAGTAATGGGTACAGGTGATAAGAATGTTTCTTAATATAATATTTTTAAATATTTTATTTATTAATAATTCTTTTTTAATGTTGAGTACGGTTTAATAATTCTTTTTTGAGTTTACACGGGTTGATTCCTTATAATTAAATCGAGTTACTTGTTATTTATATTAACTACATTTTCTATGGTGATTAATAAATACATTTTAAGTGTGTGTGCTTTGTAAGATTTTGTGTCATTTATTTTAAGACTCCATAGATTGTTAATACATTTGTTTAAGTTAATGCAATATACCTTAGAGTATTTTCAATATTGTGTATTACCCTTTAATTTTACTTTGTAATGTTTGTTTGTTTTTCGGTCTAATTTGATTTTTGTCTTCTTACGATATTTTTTCAACTTAATTTGTCCATTAATATTAAATTAACACTTAATAAGTTATTTTAATAAGATTTAATGTAATTTTTTTAATAAACAAATTAAATGTAAAATAGAATTTATCAACTTGCCTAGAGATGAAAACACTGAAAGAAAAATGTTCTCCAATGCAAGTTGCATGCGGTAGAGAGGATGGAAGACAAAACAATATATAAATTACTTAAAAAGAAAGAATATGATGAAAGAGGAAATGATATTTTTTTATTTATGCAAAAGAAAAGATTTAGTAGGTAAATTAGGGTTTTTTTATTTAAATTTTTACCAATGGTTATTTTGTTTTTATAAGAGAGTAAGAGGGGTGTTTAGAAGAGAAGGTGTCAGGAGTGGAGGAGCATTAGAAGTAAAAAAGTACCCTTAGTTGTGATTGAATTGTACAGTGTACCTCTAGCAGGGTTTAAACATTCTATAAAAAAATTGATAACTAGTAATAGTAACACAGAACATAACATAACACGATGTTTAGGACACAGGGATGAAAGAGGGATCCATTAATTTGTAGGGTACATTTGTCACGTGTCGAGTAATTGTGGTGCATGGCCCATCTTTCATCCGCCTCTGGAGCTACCGCCAGAAGCTCCCAACAAAAAAAATAATACTTGTTCCGTTTTGGGGAATAAATAACAATAACACGCTCTTTTTTATCGTCACTGCTCACTGCCAGTGGTCACGCATACACACTCCTTCTCAATTCTCTCTTTTCTTCTCATATCTTTCTTTCTAAAACACAATGGAGGAAGTCTTTCTTTCTCTCTCTTTTCTCTCCATCCCATAGAACTTCCCTCATCCAACATGGCTAATCACCACCACCATCATCATCATGCTCACGACACCAACCTCAAATCCCTTCTCGACACCCTATACTGCTCCGAAGAGCATTGGGAGGAAGATGAATTAGACCAAGCAGAAGATGATTACCCAACGGCTAATAATGTTGTTAATAATAACGCTACCCTTCACTCCCCTCACGCGTTGTTGTTCGAAAGCGACATGTTTTGTGACGAACAGGAGTTGACATCGCTGCTGGGGAAAGAAAAACACAACCCTCTAACCACTTTCCTCCTAAGCAACCCTGCGCTGGAGTGTGCTCACAGGGAAGGCGTGGAGTGGATGCTCAGAGTGAACGCTCACTACTCCTTCTCTGCTCTCACAGCTCTTCTTGCCGTCAACTACTTTGACCGCTTCCTCTCCACCTTCCGCTTTCAGGATGGCAAGCCGTGGATGACACATCTCGCAGCCGTCGCTTGCCTCTCCCTCGCTGCCAAAGTGGAGGAGACACAAGTTCCCCTTCTCCTAGACCTTCAGGTATCTTCCTTTCTCCACTCTCTCACATTACCAACAAACAAAACTCTTACATCTTAACTCAAAAAGAATTATGTGGGATTTCAGCTTTACAAGAGTTGCCTCCATTTCCTTCTTATGTTCTCTAACTATTTATACATGTCTTGATCGTGATTGTTCTCTGAATTGTGCAGGTGGAAGAGGGTAGATACTTGTTCGAAGCCAAAACGATTAAAAGGATGGAGATTTTGGTCCTTTCCACTCTTGGATGGAAGATGAACCCGCCAACCCCTCTCTCCTTTCTTGATTACATCACAAGAAGACTTGGATTGAAGGATAATCACTGCTGGGACTTCCTTAGGAAGTGCGAAGGCGTTCTTGTCTCTGTCCTCGGAGGTAATTTCGTTACACCTTCGTGGTTAGAAGAAACACTGAATCAGCAAACAAGCTGAAAGACAATTTTCTTGTCTGATGTATTGTGATTACGTTTATATTTAAGTTTTATTTTTCAACATTGCAGATTGGAGATTAATGGGTTATCTACCGTCAGAACTGGCAAGTGCGACGATGATACACGTAGTGAAAAGCGTGGAGCCTTGTCTAGAAGGCGAATACCAGAGACAACTCTTGGGTATTCTGGGATTCGACAAGGTTGGTGGAGTTATGTTTTTAAGTTGGTTATTGTGTTTGATTTGAGGTTGGTAGGAATAAGAAATGAAAATGTGGAATGTATGCATACAGGAGAAGGTGAATGAGTGTCGGAAAATGTTGGAATTGTGGTCAGGGTACGAGAAGCAGGGGAAAGAATGCATGAAACGGAAATTTGGAAGCGTTCCGGGAAGTCCAAACGGCGTGATGGAGATGTCGTTTAGCTGTGATAGCTCGAATGAGGCGTGGACAGTAGTTGCTGGTGCTTCGGTGTGTTGTTCGGCGGAAGGTTTATGGAAGAAGAGTAGAAGTGAAGTAAAGCGATAAAGGAAAATGTTGTGGGCAGCCATTAATTTCAACTACCCTCTCACTCCTAATGGAAACATATATAGTCTTTCCCTGCTTTAATAACTGCGTATCTTTCTCTTTCTCTTTTTGACCACCAAGTTAAATTGCCAACCATCTCTGCCTCGCACTACTTCCATTCACCCCCTCATTTACTAATCCAATTATAGATTTAGACCTTCCTCTTCCTGTCTAGGACTGCAACCAGATATTGTTGGCATTTTATGAAGAACAATTTTATATATAATTAATTACTATTAATAATATACTAAACAAAAACACCACCTTAATGGGCACAAGTGTATTTTTTTTTTTCTATTATCTTTTTCCTTTCAAGCGATCAGATATTACAATTATTAATTTCATGTTCAATCCAGCAATAATAAAAAAGCATTTTGTTTTACTTTTGAAGAGTGTCGGCCAGCGGCAGATATGAGGGAGTGAGTGATTATTATTTATTTGTTGGGGGTGTTGTGTTGACCTCTTTGGGTTGAGCTGGGCTTCCGTTTGTATAGCAATTATGGTAAAAAGTAATCATACAATGAGCCATCCAGCTGTAACACCATCCTTTTATGTTTCTATCGCTTTCCTTTTAAGTTTTTTAATGCTTCTTCATTTATTCTCAATTTTCAAAATTTTCTCCTTTCCTTCTGTCTTTTTGTCATCGCAAAAAGCCAAAGCGGACCCTTCTCTTCCCCATCTTCGACCTTCATCTTCTTCTGCTCCCCAATTCAAACCATAATCTCATTATTAAATGAAAACCCATTCACGTTTTAAATAGGTTTTCGGTTACGTTAAACATCACGACATCAATTTTTAAGATACTATACTCTGTCGGATATCCTTCCAGAGATAGAGACGTTTGTGACATCCGCGGCAAGTGTTGCACTTGCATGTATTATTGTTTGTCTATTTTTCCTTGAACTGAAAAAGAAAAAAAAAGGTCAATTACCATTGTGCATTTATTTTTTTAACGATTAAAAGGCGTGCCAATAATCTTTTACTTTCCCTACGTTAAAAGAAAGCGTTTGTTGGATCTTCGATTTTTGAAGCTCTCGAGTGCAAAATTCGTCTCCGATATCCATCCTTTCTCGGAAGCACCGCAAATCGAATAATAAAACAAGACCAAGTCAAAATGAGGGCAAAACAAACAGTTGTTTTCTCAGATCTCAACCCTCATGCTTGTGACATATGACCAAGAACAAAAGTCTGATATTTTTACTGCATTAACTCCTCGTAATAACTTCTGCAGAGCTTTTGCAGCATTCCTTTACAATTCGATGGTAAAAGATAATGTTTCCTAATTGCAGCAGAGCAGCATCTTGAATTAAAAAAAAAATTATAAAGTGGCCGTCTATGAAACCTTGTTGGTTCACTGCACCAAAAAAAAAAAAAAAAAGATACAATAAGAAATGATTTAAAGTTTAAGAACTGGTTTGCTCGGCAGAACAATTTTCTTTTGTAGTGGATCTTGCTTCTGTCTTGTTCATGGCACGCAAAAGACACCCATGAAAGCCCCTGCATGTGCTTTCCCTACCTTATTAAAGGGGACCATTGCTTGACTTTATTCCCTTTCTCTATATACGTGCTGCTTTGAGTTTTTTTCAAGGGAGATTGAGTGTTGTTGTAGTTGAAATGACACTGAGAAGAAACAAAAACTTTTCAATTCCACCAAATACTTCCACATTTCATATATATATTATGTTACCACTAACAAGACAACATCTTATTTTTTTAATAATGAAGTCATATAATGTGTAGATAATGATGTGTTTTTAAAAACTAAAATGTTTTTTTTTTTCCTTTTCCTTTCAAGCAGTTTCTTCCACCCCTCACCCAAATCTGAATGAAAATTTTTGTTATCTAAACTACATCAATTCAATTAAAATTGATGTAAAGCAGAAGAATTTATAAATAGTCCGAATGTAGATCATATGAAAAAAAATGTATAAATATTTTTTAATGATATAAAGCGTATATGAATTAAAAAGAAAAAGGAAGAAAAAGACAAGTATGGAATAGTATACACTATTGGTGAAAAGAGAAACATGTTGCTTCTTTCTTGGTATAATTTATTTAAGTACACTTTTTTTTACTCAATTATTTTTGTATATTTCAATGTTTGAAATGGGCAAAGAGATGATAGGGAGCAGTTATTTACTGATATTGTGAATGGAGTGCTATTACAAGCCTTTTCTTTTTAGTGCTCGGAATAGTTTCAATAATTCATCAGTTTATGTTGATGATTAATTCTTGGTAGATTATTGTAAGAGTATAATTATTTTTCTCAAACAAATGTAAAATAAAATTACAGTGGAAACTAAATTCTATATAATATTTACAATGGTCATAGGTCTAACACTGAAATTTCAAATAATTAAATTTATCAAAACCAACAATGACTTGATAATGTAGGATAAGTTGAGATAAGAACAGAACTAAAACAGATTCATTTGACCTTATTTATTTTTTATGTAATAATTATTAGAAGACTCTGGTTTAACGTATTAACTTCAAATTTATTAAAACTTGCAATTATTAATATTATATAGAAATACAATTAAAAATTATAATGTAAATAATGTTTTTCATGAGAAAACAAACTTTAGACGTGTTAAGAAAAAAAAATCCAAAGTGGATACGCGGTGGATGTAATCTAGAGATGAAGTTGAGAAAAAATAAAAAATGGAAAGTCTGTAAAAGAAATTAAAAAAGTGGAAATTAATAATAATAAATATGGATGAATTAACGAAATAGTAAAAGAGTGGTTGTTGAATTGTTTTGCAGAGAGCATTTGGTTTGTTTTTATTGTTATTAATATTTTGTAGTTTTGAATTTGTTGTAGGGGTCCAGAGAATATGGAGCCCACTAGACTTTAAATATGATTGTGCAGTGAAAAGTGTGGGTTTTGTGATTTCACCGCGTGAATGCATTAAAAGAGAGAATGTATAAATTGGAGTTGCACGCTATATGATTGAAGTGATCCTATCCGAGGAAGTGTGGAAGATTGTGTGTGAAATATGATTATTATAAATGAGAGACAATTGGAATTGAGAAGTTAGGAGGAGAAACACATTCCGTGCGTGAGTGTTATAATGGTGAAGGACCCCTTTCACATGGAGCACGGGATAAGAATGGAATGGGCTTCTGGGCTTGGGCCGCATCCTGCTGTCTGTTGGAAGCTGTCACTATCCGAAGACACTGCTGCCACTCAGTACACTTGTTCATTAACTACATCTGCCATCTTCTCCTATTGTCTTTGCCTCCAAGGGATTTACCAAACTCTCCTTCAATCAAAAATTAGGTTTTCGAAAGATGGGTGAGTGGCATTGTCTATTTCCTAAACAAGCTTTTGTCTTCTTCAAAAGGCCTAGCCATGGATTTGGCCACCGCCACCATAATCATAAACAATTATACTCTCTATAAATCTTTCTCCACATAAAGATCAACAATATGTGAACCAACATTCATTGCACTTTGCCTCTATCTCACCTTTCCTTTTCAAAATCTCCCTTTAGAGACAATGCCAAATCACCCATTCCATACATGTTTTAAACACATGCTCTTTATAAAAATCTATAATTTCTATATTTTGTTTTATTTTTTGTTCATATTTCGTTTTCACCTTTGATTTCTTAAGGATTTATTTCTTAGTCTTTCTTTAATTTGGATCGATGTTGTCTTTCAAAGCACTGGCTGCTTGCTTTTAAAGTGTAAAAGACTTACAAGTTGAAAATTAATAAGTATATAAAAGAAATATTTTAGTCCATTTTTTAAAAAAGCGACCACCGAGTAACAGAGATGAAACTGAGCCTTTTTGTGTTAATTTAGCAATTTCTTCTGCAATTGGGTTGGACCGAGAACTCAAGCCCAATAAACATGGCCTGCTTTGGAGTGGAGTTGGGGAAAACAATTTCAGGCCTAGCGGTCATGTATTCTTTTAATGATTAACAGTGTTTTGGTCCACATTATTATAAAATGTTTTCACATAATTCAAATGGTAAGACCTAAATGAGTTTAAATATTTAAATTATACCATAATTAAATTAATAATATATAATTTTAAAATTATAAACTATAATCTATACATACATACATCACCTATCTTTCTTTTGGCACAATGGCTCATAATTTCTAAACTCTTTTTTTTCGAAACCTGACCTTGTATGTTTTTGGCGAATCAATAACAGACTAAGATTGCCCCCTTTAGTTGAATTATGTTTAATCATGCAACATTTTTCAACAAGTTTGTAAAACATTTTCATGTAATAATTGATGTAAACACCTATTATTATATTGGATGTAATTATAGATTTGAAATAGAATTAAGACAGAGCAAGACATTGATAGAAATAAACAATAGGTGATTTTTTAGTAAGGAACATATAAGACATTTTGAATGTTGTTTTATTTATCTAAAATAATTATCAAAAGGGAAATTCAAACGAATACCAATCAGAGGAAACAATAATTGGTTGTTATAAAATTAAAGTGATGCGACATTGAAACACGAAAAGAGATTTTAGCATACGGGGAAGATCGTCTCAGAATCAGTTTTATTGGCCATTAAACGGCAAAAACATTCTTAGAGGTGCAAAGCAAATACATGATCGTATAGAAATTGCATTACCGTTCTTTTCCATTCGTACCTTGTCAACTTCAACGTTAAAAATCTTCCTTTTCAATGGTTGCTTTCCTTGAAATGCAATGTGCCATCAATTGACACTGCCTAACTCTGTTATAAGGTGCGAGTTTCACGTTACTAAATTATTCATATTATTCTTATCTTACTCCACACTTTTCCTATTCAACCATTCTTTCTTCAAATTTAAAACTAACACAACAAAAATATTTTATTTTAGAATGAACATACAACAACCACACATGTCATATATGTTTCTGAGACAAAAATTAACTCCCAATTATACTAATGCAAACATATCTATCGGGGTGACTGCTAGAATATTAGGTTTAAGAATTTGATCTTATAAATACGGAGTTATGTTATACAGAAAAGCTTTTAAAATACACCATCAGTTTACAAGCTAGAAAACATATTTTTCAATTTAAATATAATATAATAAATCAATTTTTAAAGTTTTAAAAAATTGAATTACCAAAAAGATTTAAGTTAAATAAGAGACTCATGTAAACAACATGGAGCTGACATAACAATTTTTATCACATAAGAGAGTAATACTTTAGGCTTCCGAAAAGTAAATGCATTTTGGTGATATAGGTAGCCAAATCAATTCCTTTAAGCTATCTTTTAACTGTATAGTCTCATACCTATACAGTCTCCCGATCCCTCTCATTCCGGTGTATGTTCAATTCGTCCATGTATCCCTTCCATTGGAAGCCTGTCAGGAGCCGCTCCTTGTCCGTGTCCCCTGCACTGTGTCTTTTGCACCAGCGATCACTACCCGTCCTCGTCAATGCCTGAATGTTACATGTTTTGTTCCTTCATCATTTTTATTTAATATGAGACTTAGACACACTATTGTAATTCTAATCGGTAAAAGTTATGCAATTTTAAAACAATTATGCAGACAAACTCTGTTCTGTAGGATTTATGAGCTCCTAAAGTTAGAAATCGGTGCATTAACACCAAGAAGAAGCAAATAAATGATGCTATAGAATGAAATCGACTTGCAATCATGTAGCCAATTAAGACTTGAATTTCAGGAAGGAAAGATATCCACGTATAATATATACTTTTATGCTATCTTCATTAAAAAAAATTTCAACTTAAGGTACGTGTTGGGGAAAAGAAAAGAAGAAGGTTAGAACCATGCCATAAACAGCAAGTGAAAACCTTCAACTTGGCTGCTTCACATGGGTTTCACATAACGTGGAAAATGTGCAGTCAGAACTAGATTCTAAGGTCACATTCTCACAAAAATTGTAACCACGTAAATGTAGGTAGATGAAATATAATGGGATTGGATTACATTTCCTTTTTATTTCCTAAAATTTTATTGGGATACTTCTAAGATGGGATTATGTTAATAATTATGGGTTTATTTAATAATATGATATTTTTATTATTTTGTATTTTATTTTCATCGATTAGTTTATTACATACCAACCAACTTTGGAAAGTAACTAACTATGTTCAATCTTTTTCCAATTCTTTTACTGCGCTTTTAAATCATATCCCACTCAAATATCAATTTTGTTATTTCTTATCTTAGACAAACCAACTTTACGTTCCTTTCTGACTATGACCACAACCAAACCTTCATTCAACACCAATTCTTCTGTCCACCACTCTCTCCTAACCAATCTAAGTTAATTTTTACAAAATTCATTTATAAAATAAAATTAATATTTATATTTTTTTAAATTAGTTTTATTTTTAGTAGATATAAAACTTTTAATATTATATAACAAATAATTTTATTATATTTGAGAAATTGTAAATCCTATGCTACATTTTGTATATAAAAATTCTTAATTTTCTTAACAGGATCGATGACAGAAGAAATGTATTTTCGCTCTGTCTCTGTATATATCTTGTACTTTTTCAAAAAAAAAAGTAAAGAAATTTTGAAACCATTCTGGTACCAACTAGCTAGCACGTGGGACCAGGAGAAACGTGGTGCAGTACATGAAGAAGAATAATACAGTTTTTTTTTTTTTTTCATTAAAATGCTTCACTAATCTCAATTTAGATATTTTGACAGATTTTTATCATAAACACTTGGTCACCTAAATAAGGATTTTTTTTTCTTCTTAAAGGTCGTTTATTAAGTAATGAAGTCCTAATTTCCGAATAAAAAAAGGTTGAATGCATCACATGTAAGTCAACTTCAAGTTTTTCTTTAAGAAGTCTCACTTTTATTTTTTTATGTTTAAATGAAGTCTCATTTAGAAAGGACGACCTCTTTTTTTTTTCTGGTTTATTTTATGAATAGTTAGGTAATTAGAAATTAACCCAATTAAATTTTATAATACTTTTTTTATTAAAAACAATATTTAAATTTTTTTTTTTAAATGTAGTTAGTGTTTTTAGATGATAACTATTGAATACATTTTTTGTAGTTAGACTTGCTCGATAGAGATTTCTTCATTTAAAGATGGAATAAATTATGGTATATAAAGATTTGGAGATCAGGAATGATAGTATATTATTCAATAATGTGCCTCTGATACAATTTCGGCACATTAGTAATTTTTATAAATATGATGCGAAGTTCATTGCGTTATTTCTTAAATCCTAGTTTTTGTTTAAGTTAAGCATCAAAGACTTCAAAATATTGCATGATGAATATTCAAGTACACCACTCTTTTTAAAACTTTGTTTATGCACTATGGAAACAATTAAATATACTACTGAACTCATTCATTTAAACCCCAACCCACATAAATTTACATTAAAAAAACTCCTATTGTATAATCTGCATCTTAAATGAACTTCAATTTTATCAAATACCTACTCTCACAAAAATTCTCATGTTATATACTATAATTGAAAATAATGTTAATACATTTTAAAAATACTTTAAGCTTATTAAATTAAATTAAATACGAAGTACACTGAAAATTATATGACACAATAACATTAAAAAAAAATCCAAAATTAAGACAGAATAAAATAAATTTATGTGCATCTATTATCTCTTATCTTATTGTTGTTATGGTACGTAAAAAAAAATTGTGAAAAAAACTAGGAACAACGTTGTTCTAAGTGTGAAAAGAAAAAAGTTTCTGATGTCGGAATTCAAATCGTGTAACACGTGTTAAGAAGTGAGTTAGATCACTAAACTAAGAGTGAAATCGGAAAATTTTTCTCTTAAGACATAAATGTGACAATGAAAATTGGACATTAACAAAATTAAAGAAAAAAAATTACTACAATTCGCAATCATATAATAGTCATTAAATTTTTATCAACTTACATAAAATAAAACTTTTTAAAAAAATTTGGAATTATAACTTCTTAATAAAATATAAATTATTATTATGTGAGCCACGATTTCTTCCTGAATAGAATTTCTTCATGATGAATTCTCACACACACATATAAATTTAAAATATAAGTCCAAATCTTATAATTTAATATCAAAATTGTACTGCCTTAGTGACAAAAATCAATTCACGAAAATTAAAAGTTTGAAAAGTATTTTTATAAATTTAAAAAATGGAAAATTTCTGTGTTTTCAATGGAAAAAGAAATAAAGTTTATTAATAGATATATTTTTGAAATTTCTTGATACAAACACGAAATTGAATATAAAGAAAAAAAAAATATCATTAATCGCTGTCACCCTTGTGTAAGTGGCCTACCCAAAAAAAGTAGCCTACCCCAAAAGTTGGGAAGTGCTGGTCAATTTCCTATAAGCACGTTTTGCTATTTTTATATATTCAACAAGTATCAGTTTTTTTAGGAATATTTCTATTTTATATTAATTTGATGTCATTAAATTTTCTCAAACAATCATGGAAAATCTAATCTGTAATGAAAACATTTAGAAGGAAAACAGAATTATGAGTATTTTTCAATTTTACAAGTATTGAAGGAAGAAATGCATTCTACTTAACATTATTTGACATTTTGAAAACATTATTTACTTTTCAATGAACTTTAGATGTTTATATAAATAAAGTGGAGCAAAAGCATTATATTTGATAATTTTATGACATATATTGAGTATTTTTTATGATTGAAGATTAAAAAGTAAAGAAGATAAGATATCTTAGTTTGGGTATGTATTGGTGAGAGTTACATTGGTTGGATCCACACAAGTTTGTAGCATTATCTCATAATATCTATGGCGATCATTAGTCATCTTAGACAGCCAATCACAACCTTATCTTTTTCTTAATTAATTATTATTATAATTATAAAATTTCTAAATAATTTCATAATCCAAATTGAGATTTGTTTATTAAGGTTAGGGTTGAGCCAGTTAATAAGTAAGCACGTGCATAACGCATCAGCTGTGACTTATCGTGTTAATTAGTCACCGATCCTACCCGATTTTCTATTACCCGACTTTCTATCGCCGCCTCAACTTTCTACTGGAACCCATCTCACCAATATTCATTTAAAAATACAATAAATTCAAATTTTTTTTATAAATAATGCTACCAGTTTTATCTTTACTTTTAAAATAATTCATTTCAATTTTTATTTAAAACATAATTTAAGTAATATTTTATTATTATTTGTTTTCTTGTACCCAACCAATCAAATCATATTTACTTTTATTTTGTCATATCTCTATGTTATTTTAGTATTATATCATATTTTATTATATTTAATTATTAAACAAGATTTTATATTAATTTAATAACTAGCTAAAATTATTATTTGTGATTTAATGTGACATCCCAAATATCATATTCACATATAATATAATAAGATTCAGCTATTACAATATGTGAAAGCAATTAAGAGATAAAGATGACAATATTTAAATATTTATACACTCATCCGAAATTTAGTGGAAATTAAAACGAAATAAGACTTGAGTACAAGTTTCCCAGAGTTCTCCAAAATACATAATAAACTAAAGATCGAAGGATGCTTAGAGAGTGTTTCCAAAAATTAACAAGCTATTGAAATAAGAACTAATAAACGTCCTAAGTACTAGGGGCTGGATCTTCCTCAGTCTCCCACGCCTGCTCCAAGGGTACCTCATCACCTACTGCTCACATCCAAAGGATTGGATGATCATTGCAAGGGGGAAGGCAAACACATACAAACATACAAGTGCAAGGGTGAGCTAGGTCTCAAACAAACATACAATTCATTGCAAGAACGTTCATACACACTTAAACATGTAAGTCATCATAAACATAAACATTCATTTCACAAAACTCACTAAAGCAAACATCATGTCATGTTAAGACTCCTAGACACGTTCGGACATAGAATGTATATAGAGCTGGGGCGGGTTGTGCACTTGTGGTGGCCTCTACTGCTTTGCAAAGCCATTGCCGAGGGGTTTCATCCGACCACACACAAGGCTGGTCCGTTACCGCGGAATAGACCTCCAGTGATAGCACCTACCCTAGGACCTCCCACTACTCTCACCACACGCGTCAATCCTCTCTAAGTGAGAATGAAAGACCGTTAGAGTGTTAGGGATAACCCCCCATAGTGGAAGCCTCTTACATACATTCAATACACTAACTGATCTCACTGAGAGATCTTAATTTCATATTCAATCCGATCACTTCAAATCACCTGATATTCCTCTTGAATCAATAATGTACCTCATAAACCACTTTGCTTCATCAAACGTAAAATTTCATAGTCATTCAAGTAGATTCTTACTATATTGGCTCATACCAAACCCATACACCATCACACAACATCGACCATGTCATAAAACAACTCATAAATTACATACTTTCGCAAAACCATCACTTATTACCACAAATTTCTTTATGATATTTAATTATCAATACTTAAGTAATTCGAACAGCCTTGGGACCCTAACCAATGGTTCCGGAAGGGTCAAAAACCCCCATAACGACCTAAAGAACATCCAAAACGGACGTTCGGAACTCCCGAAACGTCAAAAACAAAAACGACAGCAGAAACAGTGTGCTGAATGCCATTCAGGTGGCGCCCAACGCCAGGAAACAGAACCAAATGGCGCCCAGCGCCAGTTAGGTGGTGCCCAGCGTGGATTCTACAGGTTTTATGCAGATTTTGCACAACTCACACCCCTAAGTTTCGTTTTAGACCTTTTTATGAATTTCTAATCATTATAACTCGAAATTTAGGTGTATTTAAACTTGTCTAAAGGTGTATAAACATTCCTAACCTCAATTCCTAACAACTATGCATAGATTTACACTCAAAACCACAATTTTCTCAACTTATGGGCTCAAACCTAGATTTAACACTTGATGACTATTCTTGGCTATTTTGACACTTCTCACAAGTCACTTTGAACTTACGTAAGTTGTCTTAACTGCCTAATTCAAGTTATAACCCCTAGAGCTCAAAACCACTACCTCACTTCCTCTAAACTCACCCAAAACACTAGTTTTTCCTCAACCGAAGGACTCAACTCCACTTCCACCATTTAGAACCTCATTTTAACCAATTTTATAGTTCTAACAAGTTATAATTAATTTGCCTAAGCTGCCTCAACAGTTCAAAAGAGTCCTAGACCTCTACCTCTCAAATTCACTACTTCCCTTCTCTTCAAATAACTCCAATTTCACCAACATAGAGACCAAAAACTCAATCTTACCTCTTTGCACCTATTTTTACCAATTTAGTGACTCAAACAAGTCACAATGCAGTGGATAAAACTGTCCTAATAGTCCAAATATGCTGCAGACCTCAATTGCTCAAAATCACTACCTTACTTCCTCTAAATGACCTAAATTGACCCTAAGACACTTGATTTTTCTTCCTAACAACACCACAACAGATTTTTCACACCAAAATAGTTCCAACATAAATAATTCATCTTTCAAAATCATTCCAAACAGTTCATAGCCATAAATCACCAAATTCACATAACACACCCACTTCCATACATGCATTTCAAGTCAATAGAACCAATTTCATGCCTTTAACAACATACCACTTCAAAATTTGTCATTCATTCACATTACACAATAAAAATAAGAAATAGAACTAGCTCCCCTTACCTTTAATGTGTCCGGCCAACTCAAGGAAGAATCATAAACCACGTACTTTGAACCCAAAGTGCGAGAATCACCTAAAATCATCAATTGATGATGGAAAATGAATTTTAGGACTAATTAGAAGTTAGATTATGGGGGAAAACGAAATGGAATGCTTGCAATAAGNAATTTCANGTTTTCAACTCTAGGGTNAAATGGAAGAGGGGTTTTTCTTACNNGTTGGAAGAAACGNAAAATCAATCGGTAGAAACGTAGCTCTTGGAGTCCTGAATGCTTAGGTAGCTTCAATTTGAGAAACAAACGGTTAGATTCTGAGTTATGGTAGATGGAAGGTAGAGGAATGAAGGGAAGAAGAAGAAGNANAGGTGTGNTTGTCTGGACGNTGGAGGAATGGACTGAAACTTAGAATGAAGTGTTTTTATAAAAGTTTTATTTTTAGAACATTATCCAATGCTTAATTGCCACGTGCACACACCTTTAACTTTAATTTTACAATACCTTACATTCAACGATTTTATTATTTATATTATTATTATTATTATTATTATTATTATTTTATCTAACTTTTAATTAGTTTTTATATATAAAGAGTAAAATAAAAAACTATGAACATCTTATTAAAACTGAAATTATGAAAAAATAATACTATTTTTCTTTTTCAAAACATATAAGTAAAACTTAAAAACGAAATAGAAAAATTGAAACACTTGAAAGTCACTCAGAGTTTTCAGGACCTTGCAGAAATATTACTGACTTTTTTTTTTTCCTTTTCTAAAGAGTCTTGGTTCTATAATTTTTTAATCTGCTATTGTAATCTACATTAAGTAGTAGAAATTGAATTTTTTTTGCCAAAGCAATTAAAAATGAAATCGTTATAACATATCGTAGTATCAAGTTTTAAGGTGACACTATATTATAATAATAATTTTATTGAATTTTTTAATTCTGTTATCTTACTTTTGATTAATATCAGTTAAAATGTATTGAAAAATAAATTAAATAATGATCCAGGTCACACTTCCCGGTAAACAAGGGGATTCCAGATTCCCTCGTTTAAATAAAATTATGGTTACTGCAAGATTCTTCTGAAAAATACTGTATACGTGACGTTCAAAAACAAAATAAAAAAAAGTTCGAATGGGACATTTTGCATCCGAGTTTTACTGTAAAATGATTAATTAAACCTGAGATATTATAAATCAATGTCCTATAATAATTCTTAGAATAAAAAAGTGAAAATTAATTAAAAACGCGTGGTATGTTTTAGTCTGAATAATTTACGTAAAAAGTGGTTATGGTATTTTCATTTCAATTTTTTTAGGAGGAAAATCATGTTTAAAACATGGTCAAACATTTAATTTTTTTTAACTAGATGTGTAATAATCACGATAAGATAATTACACAAGATTTACATCATAACACTCTCAAATAAATCAGATGTTATGATTGGTCATAATTTATAAATTCAAACTTAATATTTTTATTTAAAAAGTAATAATTATTATATCTCTCGCGGATGTGATGGATAGCCTTTGACATGCTTTTTTTTTTAATCAATAACATTGTTTTATAGGATAAAAATCTTTATATAGATGTATAAGTTTTTTTAACACCAGATATTTAAAACATATTAATTTTTTTAAAAATATTTTAAATTATATATTACTGTTTTATATATATAAAAATTTGGGGTGACCAATATCTGTCTTAGCTACCACAATGAGGTTTTATATAAAAAATAAACATCGTAGTATAAATATTTGACATCAATTACATATGTTGTATAATACGTATTTATAATATTATTTTTTATATGTATGTATATATTTATTTAGTTAAGATAAGGATACACTCTAATGTGGCAATATATAACAAAAATATGTAATGTAATGTGCATATTATTTATTAAATTGAGTAATCTTTACATTTTTGCATTATATGCATGTTATCTCCTAAAAGAGGGTAAGATTAAAAATGTACTTTTAACTAATGCAAACATAGGTTTAACCAATTTGGTTTATATGATTTTTATGATAATAAAAATTGAAATGTAATGTTAGTCATTAATAATAATTTTCAAAAAGTAAATTAAAATAAATTAGAAACCGTCATTACAAATAGTTTCTTACATACAACAAATTCTGTTGACTTTGAAGACTGTTTATAGTTTGGAGCATAGTTTATGGAAAAACTTTCAAAGATTTTTGTTGAATAGTGATTTTTTTTTTTAGTTTGTGACAATTATTTTGGATTAATGAATAGTTTTAAGAGTTTTAGAAGAAGAATGATGTCAATGTTTGCATTTTTATAAATAAATGTAGTTTAAGATTTCTTATTTTGTTCTTAAAAAAAATCATTAATATGGTATATTAGTTAATTTAGTTTTGATTGATAGATAATAATATTAATGATTTAACGTTTTATCTGTATGTATTTTTTTTATATCTTTTATGAATATTTTGTTATAAAAGATTTTTTTTTGTGTTTTTATTTGATGTGATTTTTTCATGTTTTGTATCTTTTTTTATCTTATTTTTTATTAAATTTTCATATAATGACAATTTGTTATTATGACTGAGATGTAGAATGTTTGTTTCAAACATACGAATGAAAAGTATTAAATATATTTAATTGCATAATTTCATAAAAAAATACTTCATTCAGTTTGGAATACAAGAAAAGATGAGTTTAGTGTTTATCTAAAAAATGTGATTTAGTTAATATAATAAAGATAAATGTGTAATTGAACGGATTGTATTTAATTAATAATAGTGTTTAATTTAAAGCATGGGAAGAATAAGTTGAATCTTGCCCCCTCCCATATCCAATAGTGAGAGAAAACAGAGACAGAAGAGAGCAGAGTTGGACACCTAAGTCTGACTCATTCTGCAAAAACTGGGGAAAGGGCAATTTCGGAATACACACTCAGCCTTTTCTTTCCTTCCTTCGTAGTTGATAAGGAATCTGAATTGTCCAAGTCAGGGACAACAAGTCTCATGCATCCGAAACGACCGCGTACCACTTCCCCTCCCTCAACCCTAACCCAGATTTAACTACACCAGATAATAACTTTCAAGTCCGAATTTCCCTATAAAACCACCAACCAACTTCTTCCCACTCCACACACAACACAAACGATAAAAAACTGCATACATAGAATAAAGAGAAATAATATCATGGGGGGCTGGGCATTAGCGGTGCATGGTGGCGCAGGTGTGGATCCTAATCTCCCACCGCACCGTCAGGAGCAAGCCAAACAACTCCTTACTCGCTGTCTTAATCTTGGCATCTCTGCCCTTCGTTCCAATGCTTCCGCCATCGACGTTGTCGAACTTGTCGTACGTAATTCTTTTCTCTCTCTCTCTCTCCCTCTTGCATGTCCTTTCTTTGCCCTTACCATTTTCCAAACGAATCTATACCCATTCGTGCCATGGCCTTCTCTCGCGATTCTCGGACCAATTTTGCATTTAAATCTGTGGAAAACGCTGAAAGATTTTAATTTAACAGAAAATGTTTCCCGGTGGCTTCCTGCATGCCTAGTTCTCCATGCATGCATTCTTTAACCGAGTACAACAAATACCGTGGAATGAATAACAGTAATAATCAAACTCAAGAAATGTCGTAGCGGTCGCGGTCACTGTCATACTTGTGCAGTGTCCAAAAATTTAACGTTTCCATCGAAGTTGCTCTCCGGACCCTTTTATATCAAAACCTTGATGATGATAAATATATCTATTGCCTAAATGTGATCGAGATTATTTATTTATTCTATCAATCGGTGTTTTGTTTGGTGGTGTCGGAGTGATTTTGGTATTGTGGGTGCAGGTACGGGAACTGGAAACGGATCCCCTGTTTAACTCGGGTCGAGGATCCGCCCTGACAGAAAAGGGAACAGTGGAAATGGAGGCAAGTATCATGGATGGTTCCAAGAGACGATGCGGCGCCGTTTCGGGCCTCACCACCGTCAAAAACCCCATCTCACTCGCTCGCCTTGTCATGGACAAGTCTCCACATTCCTACCTCGCCTTTAATGGCGCTGAAGAATTCGCCAGACAACAGGTTCTTCTATTCACGGTTCCTTTTTTTCCGTATACAAGATAAGAAACTGTCACAGCCTCACTGGCACCACATCATCGTCACACCACCGTTTATCACACATGTTCATTTTATTTCAGAGCAAATTTATATATTGCAATATAATTACACAAAAATTGTTGGGCGGTTAATAGGGTGTGGAGGTAGTGGAGAACGAATACTTCATTACTCCTGAAAATGTCGGAATGCTGAAACTGGCAAAGGAGGCAAACACAATCCTGGTACGAACACATTTTTTATTCGATAAAAAAGAAAATAAATTAAGGAATGTTTTGTTTGGTTTACGTACGATGCAGTTTGATTATCGGATTCCAACGGCTGGATACGATAGTTGCGGTGTGGGGGCCGAGAGTCCGTTGCAGATGAATGGACTGCCAATAAGCGTGTACGCGCCGGAGACGGTGGGGTGTGTGGTGGTGGACAAGGAAGGGAGGTGTGCGGCTGCGACGTCGACAGGGGGCTTGATGAACAAGAAGAGTGGAAGAATCGGTGACTCGCCTCTGATAGGTGCAGGGACTTACGCTTGTGGAGTGTGTGGGGTTTCGTGCACTGGGGAAGGTGAGGCTATCATACGAGGCACGCTGGCGCGTGAGGTGGCAGCAGTGATGGAATACAAAGGACTGTCACTGCAGCAGGCTGTGGACTTTGTGATCAAGCACCGCCTGGACGAAGGGAAAGCAGGGCTGATCGCCGTCTCAAATACCGGTGACGTCGCTTATGGCTTCAACTGTAACGCCATGTTCAGGGGCTGCGCCACCGAGGACGGATTCATGGAGGTCGGAATCTGGGACTAGAAAATATTAAAAGAAATAAATCGTTTTTGTTTTCTTCATTTTGGTTCTGCAGTTTTTATTTATTTTTTCTTTTGGTAGAAATTAGAATTAGCGCTTTTGAATTTCCTTTGGGTGTGACAGATGCCATGTTTCCATAAGTACGTGATTCATGTTTTGTTCACATATCCAAGAACCGCTCATTTGGTGCCGTTCGTGTCAGCCAATATAAGCCAAGCAAACAAAAATTAAATTATATGTTTATCTTAACGTAGTAGTAATATTTAAAACAACAAATCAGTTTTTTTTTTAAATAATGATATTTAGATAATATTTTTTGACCATATTTAAACATTAATTATGTGTCAATAATTGAAATTAGATTATTGATATAATTAGATTATTGAGATTTTATCATATATATTATTGTTATATGAATTTATATCAACAAATATATTTTAATTATTTTAAATTAACAAATTAAATAACTGTTGTTAAACCATGTGATTTAATATATATTAAACTTAATATATACAATAATATTTCAGTAAAAATATATACACGTCTAAATTGACATAAAATATATAAATGAATATAATTTTCAAAATCACACTAACAAGTTAAATGATCATAATTTCTATAAGAATATTTAAATAAACACAATACACATTCCAACAAAAAGATAATTATGAAAACATATTGAGGTCATAATTTTTTCCTTACTATAAATATCTTTCAAGTACTTTGTGAAATGCAACAGAAGAAAGTATATTGCCGACATCTCATTTCGTTAAAGTAATACATTTTCTATAATACTACTGGTGAGTAAAAGATAAGGTATATGAACGAAAGAAAACCAACTATATTCAAAGTTTAAATATATGTTAAAAATAGTGAATAGTGCTTGAAAAAAAAATGCTTATATTGTTACTGCTTAAATAATTTAATTTTATGTACACTTTTAAATTAATTGTAAAAATTTTAAAGGAATTAACCAGGTAAATACTAACCAACTCAGGATACTAATTCAAAATTAAAAAATATTATTGATACATAATAATGCATCCTCCATAATATTCCGTGCCGTCCCCTAAATTTCTATAAACAAATATTATTAATTCTCTTGATACTATTTACTGCATTAACTATTTCTTTTATGGGTACAAGAATACTTTTTTGCTTGTAAACAAAACTATTCTTATAATTAATGTATCTTTAATGCAGAATGCTAACAATAGTTTTAAAAGCAGTATTACATCTTTCTATGATTTTTGTTCATCATAGTTTAAAATATTTAATGTTATGTTAATGTGAAAATTAACACTTACTTTCATAATAAATATCTTGCATCTAAGGAGTTTGGTAAATACGGGCAGCAATTATGTCATTTTCTTCGCATAATTTTATTTATAAGTACTATTTTTATTTTGATACCAAGTTTTAAAGAACTTTGGTTTCACTTTAAATGAAACCAACACAACTAAATTATGTTAAGACACGTAATAGTATTATATCTATTGATATATCGATATCTCTACAAAGTAGAATTAATGAGATTTAGTGACAACATTCAGAATAAAATATTTTTTAAATAAAAGAATATGTTTTTACATTAAATTGCTAAGTTAAAAATTGTTCTAAATCCTATGTGCGGAGTACAAATAATATTTTTCAGGAGAAAATTGTTTTGTTAATTATGAGATTATGCGAGTATTTCCTTAAAAAAAAGGGCTAAAATGATGAATTCTAATAATATATATTTTTTATCTGAAATGAAGTTATATTGTTTATATACACACACACGCCTTTCTATTTGTGGATTCGACCGAGTAATTAATCATCAAGTTTTGAAAACCAAATTGAATTTCGTAGGTCTAATATTATATTCTCTTAAGATAATGTTTCAAAGGTAGTATTTACTAAAGAAATTTTATAAAAAAAAAATAAAGATAAGAAAAGATGGTGTTTATCATGATTTCATAAGGTCCAAAGCCAAACTTGGGTACTCCTAAAAAATTACTTGTTTTTGTTAATAATGATCCGTAACACGTATTTTGTCCAGCTGTGTATATTTTATTTCACATAATTCTTAAAATTCAATTTCAAATTCAAAATGTATGAATGTAGAATATCTTGGACCGTTGATGCCGTGTTGCTGTTTGCCCACTTTTTCCCTTTTATAGTTATCGCTTCAAACCCAGTGGAGATTTCTTCTTCTTTAATCAGCACTCAACTGCCACATATACTACCATTTTTTTTTATATCAAGCTAATTCACTTAATTTAAATAAGTCTTCGTTATTCGTTTTCTAGATATATTTTATTTTATTTTTAAATATTTTAATTCGTATTAACACCTTTTTCTACCATTCCATCCTCCACAGCTCATGTGTTGGCTCTTCGTGACATTGTTTTGGTAATTGATTTAAGGAGCGAGAGTTGGTATGTGATTTATTGCTTTTGTAACTTATATTCTAATTTTAACTTATCATCTAATATATAATATACGAGTTTAAAAATAGGAGTAAATAGACTCAATCTAAACCCTTAATATTGACTTGGAATTATTGATATTAGATTAAGCTCCGATGAATTATATTAGAATTAAAACAAAAACATAAGGGTTTGGTCTTCTTAAAGAAAATGTGTCATAAGAAGAAAAAATGTTTTTTCCTTCAAAACCAAATTTTTAATTCTTTTTGTGTCCAAATATATCGAATGATATTTATAGAAGATATTTCGATATGAAAGTTAATTTAATTTTTGATAAATAGTAATTAATACAATAGTTAATAAAGATAACTTACATATTTACATCAAACCTTTATTTATAGGTTTTATGGTCGACTCTTGAATAAAGTTGATCTAATTATGGTCACAACGTGAATAATCATACTTTAATCTTCAATTAAATAGTTTTAAGATTAATCTACATTGGTATTGTTTAGTCTGATCGGTCCAATTCAAGGACAGACAGTTTGTTAAGAGATTGTCTGGGTTCAATGGCTTGTTTTGTTTTTTGGTGGTTGACAATTTAGTCAGATAGATGGTCAACCCACATATTTGGTGACCACTTAGGTTCAATAACCTACTCTTCGAGCCAGTGTTTCATTATTTGATGTGATGCATGACCAACCTATTTGGTGATTTGTCGTGCTTGTTGGCTTGCTCTCTAAGTTGGGGATTAACTATTTGATCTGATGTATGGCTGACTGGTTTGTTTGGTAATTTGTCTGGCTTGCTAGCTCGTTCTCCAAGCTGGAGGTTGACTATCCGATCTAATGCATGGTTGACCGATCTATTCGGTGACTTGTTGGGTTCACAAGCTTACTCTTTTCACATTGGGGATTGACCATCTAGTCTGATGTATGATAGGTCGGTTTGTTTGGTGACCCGTTGAGATATCTAGCTTGCTCTCTGAGCTGGTAGTTGACCCTCTAGTTTATCTGGTGACTATCCAGAGACAATTTGGTCATTCATTTGAGCTCGTGATTCGCAAGTTGTTGGATGGTTGACTATTCAAGTTACAATTGATTGTTCAAGTTATGACTAATGAGATCATCATATAATACAAATGTTATCTTAACTCAATAATTGTTAGTTTCTTTTATGTAATATTGATGTTGTGAGAGTATACTCTGAATTCAGATTTTAGTAATTAATTGCATTATACGATAAATGATTTATGATAATAGGAATGACAATTTCTTATAGTAAACTAAGAAGTCATACTTTAAGTTGAATTTAAATGATTCATACAATGCTCCAATTTTCTTGGTGAGTTGAAGTGTAATTACATGATTTTGTTATAACTATTACTGTGAAAATGGTAATGGCAAAAGAATGCTGCTATAGGAAAGATTTGTGCAAAATCGAGGGAAGTGTTATGAACAAGGGAAGCTTGTAAACACAAAAGGCACAGTTGTAAAGCCTTATGGCCTCGTTACGAATTGGGCTGAGATTGTAATTTATGTTTGAAGTGGGTACGAACTGAAGGAACGCATCAGCCATCATTTGTCCAAGATGAGCCTGGGCCGGAGTGGAGAGGTGTAGCCCATCGGGCTGAAGAGGCAAACCATGTGCGTCCACAGTCCTCAGGTTGAGGAGGTCAGTGCCCAGTTGGGCTTGTCTCACTATCTCTATGTAAGGGCCTGATCCAGATGCCAATGCTACCTACAAAATCATACACAAAATTTGGACCAATCACATTCCGGTGTCTCTTGAATTTGGACACAATATTATAAATAGAGACTGATACCTGTTTTGATAGAGCAGTAATTACATTTTGAATTGACAGGAATCTTCCTATACGAAACCATTTATTATATTGCAAACTCAACCTTATTCTTCTTCTTCGACAGGATAATGAAATTTTAAATCTAGAAACCATTTATATACTAAAAATACATAAAATTTGTTTAATGATGTATTGCCACAAAATTATTAGAAACCATTTATATAAATAAAATTTGTTGGATATAGTAAAAATTATATGAGATTAATCTTACATGATTTTATTTTTCAAAGTAAAGTTTGTACTTTAAAAGATGTCAAGAATTAAATTTATGAGTGTATATATGAATTATGTTATTCTTGAAATTTAAATTTTTAATTTCTCGGTCAAGAGTTATTATTCATTTTTCAATTCTCTAAAGTGTAACCCGTATAACATACGGCGTATATTAGCAAAATCAAGTGTGTTTATTTTAAAGACGGGAAGAATTAATTTCTATAAGATTAAGTTACAACTGTTAATAGTTATATGTTTCACATTAAAAAATGATTCTAAAGATTAAAATGAAAGACCTAAACTTTGGTTGGTGAACGGGTTAGTTGACTGGTCATCGTGGTTGGAGTAAGTCGACATCATTGATGCTGAATGCCTATATTTTACCGTTACAATGACCCCAAGTCTACATTTTAAGTATAATTAAAGAAAGTAATATGTCTAACAAATTATGATCCAAATTATTTGAGCTACTAAAGTATTTGAAAAGGTTGGATTTCTAAATTTATATATTACCAAAATAAATATTCAGCATAGATTACGAAGGGTGGTTAAACAGCTAATAATGATAACATTAGATAAAAAAAATATAATTAAACATGAATATTTACAAAAAAAATTTAAAAGCAAGGAAGATAAAAATAGGTGATATAATAAAAAATATATTAAAAGGATTTGATTATATATGGGATATTCGAGATTTGAAATGTAATAGAGCATATAGTTGGTATCCAAAGTTACCTAGAAAAGGGAGCTTCCTCTGCCCCAATCACTAACGAAAAATATAATATTATCAAAGGCCGGCTCAGTCTTTTGTATTTGACCCGTAAATGATGGTGGATATTACTTCACTCAGAATTAAAAGAGTCGAAGAAAAAGTTCATATGAGAAGCAACTACTTTGTCTTGAAAGCATGTATTCAACTAACAGAAGGCGAAACCAAACCAAATCTACCAAAATTTAATGAATATGTAATGTAATGGTTTGAAGAAATAATCGAAAAAGAAAAAGAAAAAAAACCTGGATAATAGGAAGCAATGGAAACTGCAGATCATCACGAACATCCAAGAAGAACTTGTGGAGTCGTCGTTGGTACAACTGTGCATCGTGTAGGTTCACCGTATCGGTTTCCCCTTGGTACCAAAGCAAGCCACGAATGGTGCCACCGTCACGCACCGATGCCTTCGCACGCTTTATCGTCTCACTGTAAAGCTCTCTTCCACGTTCCCACTCGCTTATGGTGGTGCCTCCGATCGCGCATGGGACCAAACCGATTACACCAAATTCTGGGTGTTTTTCCAACACCGAGTTCGCGAATGCCATTCCTGGACCCACTCCGTTGGTCTTCTTATAATCGATGTCCGCGTGGAGCGGCTCACGCGCCTCCACCCACGCCAGGTGCGCGTCGAGCTTCAAAATGGAGGGGTTGGAATGGCACTGGGGTGGAACGACGCCGTCCCATGTTGTTACCCCGGTGGCCGTGTCGTTGACTACGCCGCCCCGACCCGCCATGTTGCTTTGACCCGCTAATATGAATATATTCCTATCGTAGCCTTGTGGCTTCACTGGGCGGAGTTGAATCAGGAATAGCAACAGTAGCAACATTGGCAAGGAAGGCATGTTGTCTGATCGAGGCCCTCTTTCTCCACCTTTGTACAATAGTATATTTATAATGTTTCCCGCTTGCTTTCCACACTTCATCTGCCTGTGCTTATTTTTATTTTTAGGATGGTTAAAAATGAGTCCAATTCAATGTATCGTTAACTTAAGAAGACTCATTTATTATCAAGTAAATTTTTTTTTTGAATTTAACCTATTTTTACTCGTTAATTTACTTAATTATAATTTTATTTAAATAAAAAATTTACAATTTTTTTATTCAAATTTAAATAAATTTAATGATGTTAAACTTTAAAAATAATTTAAAATAAAAAAAAATCTTATAACTAAGTTGAAAATTGATCCATATAATTTTTTATTTTTTTTAAATTTGTAGTGAACCAAGTTGACTTATGAATTCTAAGTCATTTTAATAACACTACTTATTCTTTAATAGTTTAAATTATTTCACTATTTTACTAATAACCAATGGACCAATCCTTTTACGCCCTTAAATAAATCCGAGTTTTAGGAAGGTATGAAACAAGAGGCTAAAAAACAATCTCAATCTCTAAATTCCCCTCAAATGGGTTAAAACCAAGATTAAGATGTCTTTGGTACCATTAAAATATTTTAATTAACTCTTAGAAACAATATATTGAATGTGAGTCAAAAACCAAACTAAGTCATCTCAAACTTAAGAAGAAGACAAACATAGCAAGTCGAAAGTCGAGACGAAGTCATTTTAGATGAAAATTTGAAACAAACCGTCGTAGAAATGAGTTGTCTAAATTCAACTGAGTCAACCATGATCAAAAATCGACCAAATTTGATCAAGAAATTCGGTTGAGTGAACTCTAATCAAAATTTGGTCAAAATCAAATGAGTCAGCCTCAATCGAAATTCGACCGACTTAACCACAACCAAAATTTGACCAAATTTAGTCATTTCTACCACAACCTAAATTTGGTCGAATTTGACCAAGTCAACATTGACTCGAATTCTTCAAAATTTGATGCAATCAACCTCGATGGAAATTCAGCAAAGTTCGACAATATTGACTAAAATTTGATTGAATTTGATCGAGTCGGTCATGATCAAAATTTTTCTAATTCGACAGAGTCAACTCTGACCAAAATTCTGCTGAATACAAACATCATACAATTCAAACATCATGAATTTGAAGATAAATTTGAAGCTGCAAAGCAGAGCATTAACAAAGCAGAAAATTAATATGTAATTCAAGAGTGGAAATATTGATTTTTCATATACTATGATTATAAAAGGATGTGGTTATATGGAATGCTATGATATGTGGTTATTCTCATCATGGATCGCTGGTAACATCATATGGTGTGATTACACATTGCAAACAAATTAAAGTGGCTATAAATTGGATTTTGTCATCACAACTACATTAGAATTAGGAAAAGGAAAATGATTTTCAGAACTCCCCCTTCCTGGAAAGGCTTAAAAGGAAGGGATATGAGGTGCTTTTCATGGTTGAGACTACTCATGAATATGTTGTTCGCCAGCTTAAGGAATTTGAGCGACGGAAATTGGTCTCTACACAGATTTAGCTCACTGAATTATTCAGGTTTTGCACAGTATGTACAAGTTTGTTCTAACATAAAACTAAAAAACTTTTACTTTTGTGGGAAGTTGTGTGGCTTTGCAGGTTAACAAACTTTAATGATAGGATTAGTTTCTTCTTTTTGGTGTTTCCGAATGGGTGATATAAAAAATCATAAGAACTCAAGGTAATACAAGCAACACAAGATGGCGTAAGAATGGTGTTTGATAGCAAGGGATATGTAGATGAGTTAGAAGTGCATCAATTAGTCTTAAATTCATACTCAAAGAAATCTCGAGACAACACCCATCTATGCATTGCTAATTCCTACAGTAAAATTCTTCTACAATTGAAATCATAACTAGTGAATGTTGTAATATGTCAAATTTTGTAGTGTCCCACAGAAAGGATCTCTAACGCATTGAATGCTATTGCACCAGTTGCTATTTGTTAATGTCAATTATTACAAAATGTTGTTACACAAACCATTAATCATAAATTATATTCCAGTGACATTAAGCATCAAAGGGTTTAAAATATCTATTTGGTAAAAAACGGTCCTAACTCATAGTTTAAACTGATGTAAATTTCAACATCTATTTGGTAATAACCATGAAATTCTGACCTCAAGTATCAGTGTAGTAAGCAAGATCTCGAAGAAGTGATGCATCAAATTGAAGCCATTTGAAAAACCAATTTTTCAGCAAGAGAGAATAGTTATTTCAGATCAGCAACTGCTTCCCCACTGCTCCCAAGTCTCTCTGAATACAACCAAATTTATATTTTCTTTTGTAAGTTGAACGACTTGATCTTACAAACTAATAGATATAGTACATGCAATTCGTGGTTGATTTTACAAACTAATAGATGGTACAGGCAATTCGTGGTGCCATCGACAACCTTCAAGAATGTAAAAGTAAATATCACAACAACAATGAGAATAGTATATTTCTCTCATTATTTACAAGAAAAAGAAACAAAGTAAAGATGTTGACCAAGAAAAGGAATGAACTTTTCATCATTTACGAGCCATAACATAAGAAAATTATACATCTGGCACACAGCTACAGCAAACTTGAATAATATGAGAAAAAAAAAATTACTTTGATATTATCACGAAGACCTTTATCAATAATAGACAAGAGACAAAGACAAGAATATGAAATTTCAATCATTACATAGTGACGAAATAAAAATGGGGTAAAATCGTATAGATCCAAAAGAAAGGAGGATACCCACACACCATGACATGTGCCAAAGGAATGGATACCAGACGTGCCAAAGGCAGATACGTGGAAGAGGTGGCGAAATTGTAGAATTTCTCCGGCTTGAGATTCGCATCGGAAGGTAACCATCAACAAGTTTTACAACGAGCGCCAGAGCCGGCGACCTCGCCGCTGCCTCTTGTTCGATGCGGCGTTTCTTGCATCTAAAATTTCCAAAAAACAACTCAATCTTCTCCACGTACTCAACGTCATAAAGTGTCAACAAATGAAACAAAATACAAAAAACATCAAAATAGAAAATGGAATACAGTTTAGTAATCTTTGAACTCAGAGTCAACTTACCTTTTAAGGCAACCAGAGGTTTAGTTTCACACCAGCCACCACTTGTATCGCCTCCTCACGAGCTTCATGGTTTCTCAATAATCAGCAATTTCAAGTTGTAGAGCTTCTGAAGTGTCCTTCGAACAGTTTTGAATAACTCTCCTTCATGGACGACCTTCGAAATTTTAGATTGGGGCTCCATGATTCTTAGAGAAAAATCCTATTAGGGTTTTAACAAAAAAGGGAAAAATCTTGAGGCCTCGCGAACCCGGAAAGATGGGCGCGTAACATTAATAGAGTTTCAATTCAACATTATTAATTGGATTTTGTATTTCTAATCTCCTCATCTCAAATACCATTTACCTCATGGGTCGCACAACTGACACTTACTTTCGAAAAGATTAATTTTTAGGATCGCAACACGTACAATATTTTATAATATAATCTCTTATTTTTTTATCTTGCGTCGGTTTCATTGACAAAAATATATTATTTTCTATTCTGTACATGCATATAATATTTGTGTTGATTTAAGCGTCCAAATCGACGTAATTAATAAATTTTATTACTTTTTATTTGATTGACTCATTGCTCAATATTATGTTTTCTTGTACTCTTGAGGTTGAATAATTTGAATAAAGTAGAATATAGACGACTTCAGGATGACCGATTTAAAAGGATTTAGTTTGACGTATTTAATCAACTTAGATATGAAGTCAAATTCAAAATCTAATTTGTGGAGCTAAGTGAGGTATGGCCTTTTATTTTGGGCCAAGAATCGAGCTACGGGATTGGACTGAACCGATTATAAGAAGACTGAGAACGATCTCAAATTAACGCTATATCTTGACAACCGTTTACATTTATTGAACCAATTACAAATCATCCTATAAATATTATAAAAAATTTGTCAAAAAAAATTATTAAAATTTTTTTTCGTTAACAAATGTTAAAAAATCGAGCTGACATTTTTCTATAAATAAAAAACGAACTCGCACGATCAAGGAACAAGACTTTGGCATAATATTATATACGTGTGTGTGTTCATTTTGCCACTAAATTGATCATGTTATGATGCCTATATATTAGTATATGTTTGGTTTTAGTGGATTTGAAGTAAATATAGTTTTGTTGTTAAACTAGTTGTGTGTATTTATAGCTATCTAATAATATTTAAAGATCAAAGTAGGAAAATGGCGTCTAGAGAATAGGATGACAATGAGGAAGACTTTATATATTCAGGGGAGTTATGGAAGAATGAAAAGCGTTTTTATACGAAACTTAAACTGCCAAGAGATATTAAGAGTCTAACTGATGGAAGAAAAAGAAGTTGATAATTCAATGAGTCATGTTTAAAAACAGCATTTCATACTTATAAATCATATTTATTTTCACGGAACAAGTTAGATATTTATTTGAATTGTAGACGGGTGGGTAAGTGAAACCTTGAAAGCCGCTAACTTTTAGGAAGCAGAGGAAGTTATATATCCGTTAGTTGAGTTGGCTAGGATTTGGTACCAAACACGCATCACAAAAAATTAGGGTTGACACAGAGCAACGACGAGAGAGATGGGAGTGTTTGATTTGTAAATCTGTTGGGGGACTCAACCGCAGCCATAATGGGCGCACCCAGAGCGTGAGTGAGGGACACATACATACGTGTAGCAACGACAATTTCTCATTGGACAGGTGTCAGTTTGACAGCTGTATGCTAGTAACTACCTCGCAGGATAAACACACCGCTCCTAACTGCTGTAACGGGTTATCTCCACCGGTTCCACAACTCATCCTTATCACTTTCTCATTTTTTTCTTTTCCCCGTCTCTCTCTCTCTATATATATTACCTTCCTCTCGCTCTGCCAACCTCCTTTGTCCCCTTCCCATAGAGCTGAAAAATTATTAACTCCATGGCTTCGGCGAAGGAAATGGATCGGATAAAAGGGCCATGGAGTCCCGAAGAAGACGAAGCCTTGCGGAAATTGGTTCAGACTTACGGGCCCAGAAACTGGTCCCTCGTAAGCAAATCCATTCCGGGTCGATCTGGGAAATCGTGCCGGTTGCGGTGGTGCAATCAGCTGTCTCCAGAGGTCCAGCGCCGGCCTTTTACGGCGGAGGAAGACGAAATGATCATGAAGGCGCACGCCAGGTTCGGGAACAAGTGGGCCACCATCGCTCGCCTCCTCAACGGCCGCACCGACAACTCCATCAAGAACCATTGGAATTCGACTCTAAAGAGGAAATGCTCCGAACCTCCCTCCGACCCTAGGCCTCCGAAAAGAGTCGCCACTGGTTCGGATAGCCCATCCGGATCCGATTTGAGCGATTCGGGTTTACCCGCTACGACTCCGATCCCACTTTACGAAGCTCTGGCAGGGAGCGTAAGCGTGAAGCTGGGTGCAACTGCGTCTTCTTCCGGAAATGATATCGCGACCTCATTGAGTCTGTCTCTACCAGGACCGAAGAATGGGCCGGGGGCTGGGCCTGTGATGAAGGAGAAGCCCAGGAATGGTGATTCGGAGCAGTTGTGGAGCAAAGAGTTGTTGAAGGTGATGCAAGATATGATACGAGTGGAAGTATGGAATTACATGTCTGGATTGGAACGTAGAGAGGTGTTTACCCAAACGGATGGCATTAGAAACTCGGAAAGGTCGAATACATTGAGGGAAAGAGGTTGAGTTAGGTAAAATGTTCTACAACTCATTCCTGTTTTTTTATTTTTTTTTTAAATTACTTTTTATCATTATGAATCGTAAATTTTGGTTTGGATAAAGAAGACATTTATGATATTTCAAAACTTTATTTTCTTGTATTCAAAAGATTTCTTAACATAGCACAATTTACCTATAATGTTAGTCTATTCATATGATAGTTTGTTAACTTTTTTTCGTTAAACTAAAAATTTTTCTATTTTCATCTGTACTTGTGCCTTATTTTTCATAAAAAGAATTGTCAGCCAATTTTGTATTGGTTTAACTTTAAAGTATTTAATTTTTCAAATATTCAGTTTCAGTGAATATGAATCTACTTCATCTTAAAAATATTAAATACAAGAAAAATCTCAATTGACAGAAAAGAACCATACATAACATTTTAGTTCTAGTTTGAGAAAATATAATAGTATTACTAGATTAAGCAAACATATAAGAGAGTGTCAACCTATATGGGAAGGGATTAATAACTCTACTTTTTTTTTAAAAAAAAAACTTATGTTATTATTGATAGATATTGTTGAAAAATAATTTTTTTAATCTTGCCTGATAAAAAATAAATATAAATTTGAAACAGGAAGGAGTGTAAAAAAAAATAAATTAAATTCTATAGATTAAGTGGATAACTCTTATAAATTTCTAATGTTTTCTTTTTTTAAATTATGGTGCGATAAAATATTTAGTTTTAGATTCTTTGTAAAAATATATTAATCTATAAAATTTGTTTCCTCCAAACAAATAATAATTTTCCTGTTCGTTTGCCATCCAAATTATGTTTAAATTTTTGTATAATAATAATAATAAACATGTCATTTACAAATTATTTAGGAATTCAAATTTCAAACTTGTACTGCAATGTCAATAATATGTAATGATAACGATTCAATATCAATCTTGAAGTAATTATTTAAAAAAAAAAATATTACTCTGGCACTATTATTCACCAAGTAGTAATGTCTAAGGTAATACTATCCTTTATACTATATGGACTAATGAGGTTAACTACGAAAATCTAAGCAGTTCTCCATACTGTTAAACTTTTTTTTGGCAACAAAAATTGTATATAAATTTATAATAATCTTTATAAACAGTAGGTACAAATATGTTTATTGTTCAAATAATTAAAAAAATTACAGAGCATACTAATAGACAATTAAATGTAAATAATAAAATTTTGCATGCATGTCTATTTTATTGAATGAAACCATCATAATTACTGCTAGTTTTCCATGATATCTGCTGTTATTTTCTTGCCAAAAACTATTGGGAAAATGCTTCGTCATACTCTATTCTATTGTTTTTGGAAGATAAAATGCTTTTATATTATAGAAATCCAATACTTTTCTATCATAGGAAACGGTGAAATCTTGAAAAAGATGCATATTTGTAACTAATAAAAGGGATAAATAGAATAGCTAAAAGTGTAACGTTCCGGTAACAAAAGCTATAATTTATTCTATGAGTTAATATAATAATTATAGAAAACAGTAAGAAATAAGTATAAAATAGAGGAAGAAATAAGAAATATCATATAGAATTAAAAATGGTACATTAAACAAGATGTTTGATTACAATTTACAAATTAAGATCGAACAGTCATAACATTAGTTCAAGACCGATCGGTACATCAAAAAGGAAACTACACCGAATGGTTTTACAAAACCCTAAACCGAACGGTTATATACACGAGTTGAAAAAGAAAAATCTAACTAAGGACCGGACGGTCCTACACAGCTCTCAGGTGTAGCATCTATAGGTTGATCAATCAGCAGGGCATCCTCCAAAGTATCTTCGCGATCACCCTCTGCTCACACCCAAAAGGATGATCATTGTAGTGAAGAGAATAACCGAACGGTTAAGACCGAATGACAAACATAGACAAGATAGGAAAATAAGGGTAAGTTTATGTAAATTTAATCAATCATTTTCCATACATTTAAAACATACAAATGATCCACATACATCAAGATTTCAAGCATGCTATTATAACACAAGTATATCAATCAAAGACCGAACGGTAACCTCAACATGACCGATTACTAATGTCACTGTTCAGACGGTATGACCATGTAGCTCGACGCTCTTTGCACCCGGGTGGACCTGGCTGGGATTCACTCAACAGACCGCCACCTGAGGTTAGCCCAGTGAAACCACCTCGGTATAGAAATATCCTGAGGCTAAAGGACCTCCTGCCATTTCCACGCATGAGTTACCTTTCTCTACATGAGAAAGTGTAATCACGAAATATCAGGATAGAACGGAACCTGAGTCTGACCATAGTCATACTTTACCAATCAATGTCCATCACGAGACATTCCTCATTGGAATTCCCTTAAACCGTGCATATCCTTTCTCAATCCATATATTTCAAATTTAGAACACCATTTCATATGTGAACAACTCTTTAAAAGGTACCTTATATAAAAGACCGAACGAAAAAGGCTTGATATCAAAGGTAGTATAGTAGGTGACCGAACGGTCAAATACCGAGAAGAAGATGAATGTATAAATATACTTTAGGGAGTGACCGAATGTTGAAAGGATTTTTGTCGCCTAAAATCTCAACAAACCTAAATTCCCCACTAATGTAGTATAGGGGTAACCTAGGGTCTAATCCAAGGACTTGGTACTTATTAAGATAGAATTGTAGAATTATAGCCTAATTATTTAATTACTAAAACTATCTAAAACTAGGTGGGGAAATAAAATGAAATTAAAAACAAAAGAAACTAAATGCATGATTAAACCTATCTAAATGATGAAATAAAAGAAAATATTACCTACTGTTATGAGTCAAAATGCAATGAAGAAAGAGTATGTAAAACCTAATGAGCAAGAGCCTAAAGTTACACTACTATTCTGTTATAAAAAGAAGAAAGAAAAAAATACTAATGAAAGAACTGAAACATGAAAATGATCCTAATTCTACTAAAGAACTGTAATGATACTAAATCTGAAAATAAAATCCTAATTGAAACAACAATATTAAAACAGGATTAAAGCAACTGTCCTAAAACTATTCTTCTATTAAACCAACTAAGTAAGAAGAAAAATGCATATAAAGAATTCAATTAAAAACATTTTCCAGAATTAACGAACATTGAAATGACAAAATGGGTCTCAGTCACTCTCACGAACTGTAAAAGAAAGCCCATTATAGGGTCTTTGAGTCCATGTTTCAGAACTTGAAACGGTGACTCTCACTCATTTTATCAACCCAGTATTTATACAATTCAGAAACGTGTCATAGAAATCAACAAAAGTGTCATAAAACTATTCTAAAATCAACAAGAAACCGAATAAAAACATTTACTCTAAAATATGGAAAACTCATCAAACTCAGAAACAATTATCAAAGGGTAAAATCAATAACAGTGCAATTAGAGAAACAAAAATGGAATCAATTAAAGTAAATGACAATCAAATGTAAATTGGACCGAACACTGAAACATAAAATTTCTTTATTGAAAGCTAAAGAAGAATTACACAATACCAGAATCCCAGAATCCCACTGCCAGTCACCCAATGGAAAGCCCCAAAAACTCCAGCAAAGAAATCAAAGTTCCTATACTATGAAAGTTGTAAAGGAATCTACTCTAAAGCATGAGAAATAAAAAAACCTAGCCTAAGCACACCGTCTGTCACCCAGTGCACGTACTTTACAAAGTTACAAAACCTCCCTTTTTTATAGGGTAATCGTAAAACAGAAAAGAAAAGAAAAGAGGGAAAGGAGAGAAGAACTAAAAACAAACTTGGAATATTCTGGAGCATCCTTCAACTAATTTTGACCAGGTTCTCAAACCGTTCAAGCTTAGCACGTGCCTTCAACCTTCATTCTGACCGATCAAGCTTCTAGGTTGTCTTTCTTTGGGCAGTGAGTCTCTAATCAAGCTCCCTTTTTGATCCACTGAGCTCGCTTATGCTTTGGGCTCTAAAACTCCCTTTTCGTAAGAACCTTAGCCCCAAATGATGGAGTTGGGAGAAAGCCTCAAATGACTCGAGCTTCTCTATGCACAATAGGAAAAAAATAGAAGCCCCTCTGACTTTGCCTCAATGCAGCATTTCATTTAATCTACTACCCAAAATGGCTTTATTCCATTCCTTTCAGCCCAACTTTGCTTCATTATTCTTCCAGCGCTGGCCAATACCATCATTTCAACAAGGGTGTTGCTCCCTACACCTCCCCACTATTTTCTTTATTCCAAAAATACCCTTTACCCCTACCATCCTTAACAATCTTTCTCTTTTTCTCTCTCTACATTAATGGAGCATTCATGTGACTCAGATTTGAATTTGTAACATACTACAAAATATAAAATTCAATAGTACTTCTACCATTTCCATTTTATAAAATTAAAAGTTAGATGCAAATACAAAATAATAAACATAATAATATTAATAGTAAATAATGATATATTATTATTATTATATACTAACTTTATAATGACGAAAGAACTAAATAAATTCTAAATCTTTAACAAATAACTTTTTTTATATTTTAAGTATTTAATAATATTTTTATATTATTTATCTAATAAATTAAATATTTTATTCAAGTTATTTGAGTCAAACATGTCTGTGAGTTAAAACATAATATAATGTTAAAAATTATAGATATAAAAAGATACATGTATATAAACATTTTTCTAGAAATTTAGAACAAAATTTTAACATTTATTAAGTAAGTTGAAAGGAAAAAAATATATTCAACAACGAAAATAAGATTGAATCAAAATTATTTAAGAAAATATATTCAAATTTAAGTCATGTAAATGCTCCATTAATGAGCCATGTAAATGCTCCATTAATATAGAGAGAGAAAGAGAAAGATTGTTAAGGATAGTGGGAAGGTGTAGGGTATTTTTGGAATAAAAAAAATAGCGGGAAGGTGTAGAATATTTTTGAAATAAATTAAATTAACGGGGAGATACAGGTCCCATTTGGGGAGGTGTAGAGAACAACACCCTTTCAACAATCTTCAACCACGACCAATCCATATGAGTGCAGCAGAATTCCTTCTTCACACAGCTTCAACTTTATTTCAGCCTACTCCTTCCAAGTGCAGCCCAAAAGTTCTCTATGCTGGCCTAATTTCAATCCAATCAGCTTCAATTCAAAATGACTCATAGAGACCAAGGACACCACTGCAAAAAGAAAGAAGTTTAAGAAGGTTTAATCAGTAAAAAGTAAAAACTTATAACAAAAATAATTTATTTTTTTATTTTCTAAATATTTTTCTAGAAAGTAAAACAGTCTATTTATTTAAAAACCTATTTTATTTAACTAAAAACAAGAAATTATCACTCTTTTAACAAAACTCTAAAATTAAAGAAAAATTGAAAAACTAATCTAATTCTAGAAAATTATAAACTAAAATGTACTAAAATCAACTTCTAAGACTAAAAAAATAGGAAAAACTTGGGAGTTATCACCGAACGATCAATACAGAAGGTAACCGAGTACTATTTAAAACCAAGAAATATAATTAATTCACGAGAATGTCCAAATTATCGACAACATGATTAACTTTGTAAGAAAAACCGAATATCAATTTAACCTTTAGCCGAATGCTTTTGTGATCAAAAGGAGTTCTCTTCAATAAAGCGAGTGTTAGTACAAGACCGAACACTCTTTGAAAAATCAAGTGTCAGTATAAGACCAAACACTTTTCCAAGGAATTAATATTAATGTGAGACCGAGAACTACAAGGACTGGAGTGCTAGTCTATGACCGAGCACTTCTCAAGACCGAACACTCTTCAAGACCGAGCACTCAACAATGAATATCATATGTGTAAGACCGAACGCTATTATAAAAATTTACAATTAATATGAGACCGAGTACTCAATCTATGACCGAGTACGTCAAGGGTCGAACGCTCGGTATAAGACCAACCACTCTTTAATGAGTAATTCATTCTGAATAACTAACTAAGCAAGGTATTTAGGTTTCAACTTAGTTTGTACAAGACCGATCAGTCTTCAACTGATTCCTACAAGGGAATACAATCCATACCGATCGTTTTAGGGAAAACCGAACGGTCCTAATGACCCTTGGCTACAGATTCAACATTTCACTAAGTTACTTAACTTTATAAGTAATTTCATACCAATATCAGACATGCATTATTCAAACAGCAAGATCATACTTCCACATTTAATTTCCAATCATACAATCATCAATCATATACTCATAAAACATACAAAATCTTCATTAAATTTATAAGTTTCCCTTACCTCTAAATCCCACTAAGCTTCTAAGTCCTTGACAACACTACTTCTATGGCTTCCCAAAAGTCCAAAGTTGTCCAATTGAAAATATGATCGGTGCAAGCGAAAGAGCTTGGCACCGGGAAGAACTATTCTGAAAGGAGTAAGCTGATCGGAATAAAGGAAGTGGTCAGAATTTTAGAGAGAAGTTTGTGGTTTCTAGAGAGAAAGATGAGAAAATGGTGGTTTCTAGAGGTAGAAGACGAAGTGGGCATGCAGAAAAGTGGTTCCAATTTTCAAAAACCAACTTTAAATATGGCCTCCAAAAAGGACGCTTGGTTCACTCCCTGCGTGCCACATGTCTTCCACTATTTGAAAATTCTCATTTTCTTTTGCTGTCACACGGTTCACGAGGACAGGAAATTAAATGAGTTACACTCTTTGTCTCTCACTCACATGGGAAAAGTCAAAAAACGCGATGCCTGTCCCCCCAGTAAAAAAGGGAATTAATGGGGTGTGACATAAAGAGCAATAACAAATTTAATACCAAGATAAAAGATATCGGTACAAATTAATTTATTTACTAGAAAACAATAAAATATAGTAAAACTTTCGTCATGAACTTAAAACTAATTGTTTTACCTATGATAAATGTTAAATCACGTGGAATGAAAATTGTATTTTTTTTAAAGGAAAAATGATAAATTTACCTTACGAAAGAATGAAAAATCAATTTAGTATGTTATTGATAAAAAAAAAAGTACAAATTGACTTTTAATAATATTACTTAATAATAAAATAATTTATAATTTAATGTTGAATTGTTTTCAAAATTATAAATTGATGATAATGTCTAACTTATTAAATTATAAATTTGAATATTTTCTTATTTTGTTTCCTTATAATTCATGAGTGTTTTTTTAATTAATATAATTTTTACAGTGTTTGCATAATATTATTTCGGTTATTCGGGACCTAACCCAATACAAAAAGAGAAATGAGACGTCTAAAGGTGGATATGAAATTATGAATCCAAAATATAAATTTCGCCTAGGCCCATTATGTGATTAGTTACGATTTTATTAACAAATGATATAATCTAAAAAATATTATATAATTAATTATTATTATTATTATTGTATTTTACTATTATTATTTTTTTGTAACCGAAATATTTTCTTATTTAAAAAATAAATGATATGTAACTATTTTATTTATAAATACAATAAGTACTTCCATAATCAAGAGAAACTTTATTTAGCTTAAAATAGTTATTGACTTGGAATTAGAAAATTCGCATTATTTCCATTGTTCATTTTAAGGAACAAACTATAATCACCATCACACGTTCCATGGTGTGAATATAACTTCCGCATGCATAAATTTACA
Source organism: Vigna radiata var. radiata (assembly GCF_000741045.1). Taxonomy (NCBI): domain Eukaryota; kingdom Viridiplantae; phylum Streptophyta; class Magnoliopsida; order Fabales; family Fabaceae; genus Vigna; species Vigna radiata. Next base: position 21,472,828 of record NC_028355.1, on the reverse strand, counting down.
GTACATAAAAAACATTAAGAAACTCTAAAGTGATTTTTGAAAGTTTTAGTGGAGAATAAATAAACATCTACATCTAATAACGTTGAATCTTAAAAATAACTATAATGGGTGGTATGTGTTAAAGAAATTATATAATATACTTTTTTTTTTGACCTATGGAGCTGAGTTCAAGTCTTTTTATACATATTATCTTCTAACTTTGAGCTTATGTCACAGTTCGGTATTTAATTATTCTTGCATTGTTAGGTCTATTTGGATATCATTTGCAGAAAACATTCCAACATTTATTTATAGGTTTTCGTGATGAATTTCTAATTAAATTAGTGTAATTACGACTCATACACTAATTATCTAATTTACAAAATTAATTTAATTATTTCAATAACTAATCTTATTTGTGATCCGACTGATCAATTTATAAATTGTTTCATTGTTGAATGGTTCCTGTTCAATTCATGACTAATAGAAGATTATTATGTAGATACTTAATAAATATTCTTATTTTAACTTTATTTAAATAATATTAGAGTTCTTAAATAGAAAGTTTAACAAGGTAGTTGAAGAATTAAAAGAGTTACCTGTATTTTAATTATTTTTTTACCTCAATTATTGAATTATATAAATATTTGGATAAAGTTAAGATTTAAGGAGAATATGATTTTATGTTTAGAACCATTTTCGTTTAAAGCTAGAATCAATAATTACATTTAAAATTTTATCTTTTTGAAACTTATAATTTCATAATTTTACATTTAAAGTAACAACGTAAAATACTCTGTAAAATGTCAAATATTATAGAAGATGAATTCAGTTTATTTAATAACTTCTGTTTTTATTTTATAAAGCATGGCGCCCCCATGTGAAGGAACATTTGATGTAGTTTATGAAAGACAATGTTTAATGTATTTGTTAAGTTTATTCTCATGCATTTTTTTATATTAATTTTAATTAGAAAAAAGGTTAGAAAGGTAAAGAGACTTGTATATAAAGAGAACATTAAAATTCATATATATTAATTTTGTAAACTTTTACTTGTCTTTTCTTTTTTACTTTTTACTTAGAGTAATAGTAATATGAGGTGACCCAAAACAAAAAGCTTATTTTAAATCCAAATACCTTTTCAATTAATAAATCATATACATTCGTAAAATTTATTTAGAGACAAAAAATTATTTACTAATTTATGAATATTTTTTTTAAAAATTATATAGATAAATTTTTACAAATTAATTTATGAATAATTTAATTTTATTATATAGAAAAATTAACTTATTTTTTTCTTTTTTTGTTTCTTTTCGTATAATAATTTTTCATATAAGAGTTTTGTTTTAATTAGTATAATCACATTCATATATTATAAAATCAGAAGTAAGAATGACAAAAAAAATGTTTCTATGGATATTATTTGAATTTTTATTTATACATTATTCTCACATTTATTTAGTATTGTGAAAATAGGTTATCTGGTTTAGTTTAATCCGACTATAGGTTAATCATTTAATGAATGAATCTAATTCAATTAACTTATTATGGAATCCAAAAAATTTGAACCTTATTATGGATTAAACAGATTGACTTATTGACTTGTTTAATTACAATTTTTTCTTTCTTCAATCCTAAAAAAAATAATAAGTTTTTTATGATTGAAATTTAAATAAATTTTAATCTAAATATAATTAAACATGATCTTAAACTCTATATACAATCCAAATTAAAAAAAAAAAGACAATAGAATCCAAAATCAGGTTAAACTCTAGATACAGTTCAAAAACATAAAAATACAAAACAAATTACTATATAACATCAAATAATTGTTGTCACTTATTTATCTATTTATAAGAGTCTTGAATAGATAAATCCACAATACAAATACTTAAGTTTATGATTTTCATTCTTTTAATATAATTTAAAGATTATAGGTGAGTTGGTGAGTCAACCCGACTCAACATTGGTTCAATCCTACGTGAGGATTCGAACTCGTGTAAATGAGATTGACCCATTTAACTTTTTTAAGAACATTACATCCTCTTTCTCTCTTTCAAGTAATTCTTTCTTACCTCTTTTAAACTCACCAAATATTATAACTTTCAAATGTTAATGGAAAATGTTGAATCCACAACCATTCAGAAAACTTACTTTCCCTTCCAAATTAACCACTAAGTCATATCTTATTAATGTAAAAATTTTCATCATCTACTATTTTGAAATTGCCACTTATGTACTCTTTTTTTATATAAAATTTAGTAATTTTATTTCCATCATTTCTGTTGAATTATATAGAAATCATGTACAGGGAATTTATTGTTTTATCATTTTTCTCATTAAAAGTAAAACTTAAAACGTTACTACCTAAATAAATCATAAATCATGAATTTTTTCTTTGCTTAAAGGAAAACCAAACGATCATATTATATTTAGATAACGTAATATCAGACTTCATTGTGTTAGTTAATTAGCTTATTTTTTCCATTACTTATTTATAATTTTTGTTATATTTTACATCATTGGTTTAAATTGATTTTAATTTCAAATAAATGAAATTTGGTCTTATAATCTCTTAAAATCAACACAATCCTGTACCTATCGTGTAAATTGAATTAGTAGTCTTAATTAGTGGTATTGTCAATGAAAGAATATCGTGGCCAATTAGTAATGACAGTTTAAAACTGTTATAATTAATTAATATCGCCATTTTAAGTCTATTTTTAGAAAAAAAATGAAACCAAGTAAATAATGAATAATTAATTTGAAACATTTATTAAAAGTACAACGAATTGAAACGAACAAATAAATGACATAAAAAAACTAATTAAACCTAATTTTTTAAAGTAAGTTCTCGAATTTGAATTTCATAAATAGAAAAAATAATTAAAAGAAAATATTCATTAAAAATATAGAAAAAACAGTAAATTGGCTAAATTATACACACATTAACTATTTCTAATTTAAAAATTTATTGGAGTAATTTTAGTTTGGAAAAACTTCTTTTATAAATACTTTTTTAACAAATTTTTGATAACGTGACATGATTGATCTGTTTAAAATATTTTTTTAAACATAAATTTAAATAAATCAATAAAATGATGATGTTATAAAAAAATTATCAAAAAAGTGTTATCAAAATATCATCGTCTTAGTTGATTAGATATAACATTGGGGAGCCAAAATATGCTGGCACTGTATTGTAGTGTTGTCTCTTACAACAATACTGTTTAAAACAATTCCAAAAGGTAAACAGTGTGATGAACAGAAAACATAGCCTTACCTAGTTGATACTCAGCATCTTATGGTTATCTGAAACTTGTGTCTCAACAATAATCCATAGAATAGATGCTCTTTATGGAAGAAGATCGTTAAGTCCAATTCGAACCCATAAAGTGCTGCAGGATGCAATTACATATAAAGCTTTGATTTTGGCGGTTTTGTTTGTAGCTTGTATTGTAGCATCTGCAGCCACAACAACAGCCATCAGATTTTGTTGAAAAAAAACCAAGTGGGACCATCCTCATACACTTTCACTGGCTCCCTTTTCCGATTCTCTGTTATGTACCCGTGCTTTTATTCAGCTGCAAGTTCAGAAAATCTTCACCAGAATTGGGTTACTCTGATCTGAGAGTCAATGAAAGAGGAAAGAACGACTGAAGTGAAAAATTGGCATGCAATAGTTCATGTGAACAGTTGCAGCACCATTTGAAGCCACACAACCAGTCTCCTTTGTAGACCCTTTTGGCAAACCACTCGGCATTCTTTATTCTTTATATTGGGAATATTTCTTTGAAGATTGTAGATTAAAATTCCACGCTTATATAGGTCTGAACTTTCTATCCTTAATTCGAAACATGTTATAATCACTCATTTCCTATCACTATTTATCTCTTGGCTGTGGCTACAAGCTCATACAAGGGTAATAGATTTTGGTAAATTTCAGCTTAACAGCCTATTAGAGGAATATGTTAATTTCTTTTAGTTAAAGTATCAGGACATCATGGAAGGGTGAGTATACAACTTTCAACGCAAAATGACTTCAAGGGCCAGGACTATATCAGAGGGTAGAATATTTCTATACAAAGTGACAGACTTTGGTTTTAAAATAAAATGATGTTTGGGGAAATTGAAAAAAGCTTTTTATGATGGAATAAGCTATAACATGCTCGATATAGATAAATTCGTGCCCTCACCGATGAATTGCTGCATACTAAACATGATATTAGTTCGCAGGGAATACTGAGCTGATGCCAAATCCGAACAAAAATCTGTCTTAGAAATGACTTGGAGTTCCATTATTCTCAGCAACTTCTTTTATAAAAATGCTTTTAAATACTTTAATGGAATAAAAGTATACTTTTTCTTTCATAATTGTAACAATATTCATACTTTGTAAATAGTTAAAAAGCATTGTTCAATATAAGTGTCAGTTACGGGTAAGAACAAATTTATCTGTGTGAACTTGTGCCGAACATATGAAAAGAATATATAAGAAAAGTCTATTTTTTTGGTTGCTTAGTTAGCCGAAGTATATGCCGAAATGATAGTTACCCATTTCCCGGGCAGCTTCACGCAAAAAAATAGAAAATAACATCATTCAATCTCTTCACAAAACCCACACCCAAAGTCTAATTCCCAACCAAATTTTCCCAGCTATCTACATGATCCCTCAAATCACATCACTACAAGACACATGTCTGTGAGCCTAAATGTGAAACAATCTTCGTACTTTGTGAATAAGCCTTCGGCATATAGGACATACTTTGCTCTCCTCATCGACAATCCTGCAAAATGCACTCAAATGTGAATCTTCTGAAATTTGTATAAACTGAAGCCTGTGAAAGTATTCAGTAGTGAGTACCTCTGTGCGCAGTCATAGCAAGTGGCACAGTGTCCACAAGGAACAAAGAAGCTGTTGCGTTGTTCATCATAACAAATGCAACATAATTTTTCATCATATAACTCCTCTGATGAAGAGCTACTATATGCTCCTGAATTTTGTTTATCATCTTTTGCATTTGTTCCATATGACATTCGATTTTCCTCCACTCGCATCAATGGCTCAGTTTCGGCCTGTGCTGCAACCACATTACTTGTTCTGTATGTAACATCGATTGTAACTTGACTATGCTGCTCAGCATCATCATAAACTCCAAGGATTTTCAGAATCAGATAAACAACAATCGCAGTAACTCCTACACGCAAAAATGCGTCATCTTTAGCAACAAAATGTATATATATAGTTCAACCAAAGGCTTCAGAACAGAAACTTTAATCATTGTACCTAGAATTAATACGTAGACAACCACACGGGCCACTAAAGAAATTTCAACATACGTTACCCCATTTCCCTGTAACCAATCGATGTAACAATGTATTGTTGAATTACTTCGGTGAAGATCTCCAAAGTTAAATGAGTGAGACAAGTTTTCTTGTGCCTTACATTGTTGGCTGCCGTAAGAATAACATAATGAGTATCTGGGAAGAAAAAACTGATTCTACAAGGTCCATTTTCAGTGGAGCACATCTTCTTGGCTTTGGTGGTATCATATACCTTTGCTGAAACATTAACTTCCATAGTCAAGATTATGTTCTTTGCATTCATGTTTAGAACTCCAATTTGGTATCTATCATCTTCCCCGACCATGTATTCAGCTTCTTTACCTAGTAATGTCCACAAAAATCAAAATGCCCTGCCTCTTTCAAAATTTCCATATACTTAGCAAATAAAAGAT